>NC_057798.1:521635901-521718396 GCF_018294505.1 Triticum aestivum | reverse complement strand
CCGGGGTGATTCTAAAAAATGAATTGAATTAAAGTCACGACACTTTTTTCGATCAGAGGAAGTACTATAGTTGTTATAAGAAAAAGCAGACTCCTCCAGAACAAATGTATAGAAAAGGACCCAAAAAATGTGGTCTCATTATACTACATTTGATACATCTCATCCACAACAGAATTGCCTGTAGCAAACTACTCCATTCAGTCCCCATCCAAGATTGCGCTCTCCAATCTAACTTGCTAAGATGCATGACAGCCACATTAGACCTGCAACTCCGGGAGGCTAGCGCTTCCATCATTTAGTCTAGAAGAAAGAACTTAAAACTGGCAACTAGGTACAAATTGCACAACCATGCAATTAACTTAACTAATTAAAAGCTGGTAGTACTCAAACTCTCACACGAGGAGGCCCTTTGCCCTTCCATTCCATGGAGTGGTACTCAAGTACTGATGATCAACAGCAGCGAGCCACACCGCGCGTCAGGTTCAGTTCTTTTAGTAACTCTTCTGAGACCTAACTGGCTTCCGGTGCGGTTGATTTACCCTACTGCTAGCGAGGTGGGCCGGCCTACACCTTGATAAAAGTCTGATACGGGCTCTGCACGCCCTGGGCAGCGAGCGCGGCTCGGAGCTTGATGTCCTTGAGGGCAGGAGACCTTGCTAATGGACGTGCATATCTCCACATCACCATAAGAAGGTTCAGGAGCTCGCACGGGTCAACCACTCGACTTGGAGAAATGGAAGTAAAATTGAGAGCTTCTGGCTGTGTGAACAGGGACGTGCTGACTTTTTTCAAAAGGGAAAAGTATATTTTTTTGTCCTTGAATTCTTTCAAAAGTATAGAAATGGTCCCTCAACTCTAAAACCAGCAAAACTTAGTCCCTCAACTTTTGAAACCGGATAAGTTTAGCCCCTCGTCTCCCTTAGGGTTGTTTTCTTCTTATGCAGAGTGGTTTTTGACTCAAACACGTGCACGGAAGGTGCTCGGTGTAATCCCATCGAGCGGCAGTGAACATTGGAGGTGGCACACTCAAGCAGGGCATGCCAACGGTGCCCGCAGTGTGCGCAATGAGCGAATACGGCGGCAGATGCAGCTGGCGCGGTGCGGCTCGGTGCGCGACGGCCGGCGGCTCCATGATGAGGCTGATGAACGACGACCTGTACAGGATGCCCTTCTGGTGTTTGTTGCCGAGGTGGTAGCTGCTGGAGTGTTGGAGGCAGGGTCAACGGCGTGAAGGTCCCAAAGGTGCTCTTTCGCTCTTGTCACTGCCGTCGCTGGAGCTTGTGCACGAACCCTCGAGTCTGCCCGCTCGTGCGGGTCCTCATAAAAGCAAGGTCTGCACTTACCGTTCTTCAGCTCATGTTGTGGTTGGGCTTGACATAGCTGTATCTGGGATGGATGGAGGGGCACCACGGCGACGTTTTACAGGGGGCGGGGATCGCAAGCTCCTGCAAGGAGCCGGTGCACATGCACGACAGGTCGGCAGCAATAATCAACAGAACAAGGCGGCGACTGTGTACGGTAGTGGATGGTGGGCGCGCGATCTCGCCGGAGCTCAAATTCCGTGCACGTTTGCGTCAAGTTCCATGGCTCCTCTTCATTGTCCAGTCCTGTGGCCTGGGCATCGAACGGGGCGGAGCCGCTTGCTTCTGCTACTCGGCCGGCGCACGTTGGGACTGGCCATTGCCAATGTGGCCAGCGACAGCAGGATCTCGTTAGCTCGTCTCGGCATGCCGCCTACGCGATAACGTTGCTGATGTCAAAGTGCGACATGCCATAGACTCTACAGTTGTAGCACACGGTGCGTGGTGGGAGTTTGCTCGGTGTCGGTGCACTGGGTGGTAGCTATAGCACACTGCCGCTTAATGAGCATTATACCGAGCACCTTCCGTGCACTTGTCGGAGTTAAAAACCACCCCATGTCACCAGAAAACCACCCTAACTAACGTGAGGGACTAACCTTATCTGGTTTTAAAAATTAAGGGACTATATTTTGCTGGTTTTGAAGTTGAGGGACCATTTCTATACTTTCAAAAGAGTTGAGGGACGAAAAATATACTTCTCCCTTTTCAAAATGCTTAAACCTGTCTAGTTGTTCTTGCAGAAATGCTTAAACAGTGTGCATGGATGCCACTCCCACGATCACTCCTCAAGCTTTTGTCGTGCTTAAAGAGCTTGGGGAATATTCATTCAACTTTGGCACATAAAGATGGGCTTACTGCTTAGCACATGAGAGAAGCTCCAATCAAAAAGAATCATGGTCGGATGAACCACTTTCGCAGAACAACACATTACACATGCATTCTACTACCAATCACGCACTATCTAGTCATGTCCGTATACTATTCTCGAAACAAATCAAATCAACTTTTTTAAATTAGCTTTGCAAGAACAGGAATACTCACCAAAAGTGCAGGTGGCTCCAATGGAGACCTCGTGCCAGGAGTAGCCGGTGGCTACCCTGACGGTGATGATCTCGACGTCCCCCCTTCCGTCCCTCCTCTGCACCAGCATGCCCCCCGGCCGCACCTCCCACTCGATCTCCCCGCTGCCGCCGCCACCCCGAATGCCTCCGGCGTCGCTGCCGTTGTCGCTGCTGCTGCTGCTGCAGCTGCTACTAGACCTGCTGATCTTGGAGGAGCTCCTCCTGAAGAGCTTCTTGGGGTTGGGGCACCTCAGCTTCATCATGGTTGCTCGGATGGCTCTGCTGTTGTTCCTTGCAGTTGGTGTTGAGGCAGTTGAGCTGGTGGTGGCTGTAGGAACAGGGCTTTGCTGTGTATATATAGGAGGCGAGCTAGCTATAGGGAGGCAACAGGACAAGCCTTGGGAGCGTGCACCTGTTTGTCAAAGGCGTCAACGCAGGGGACACTGCGACAGGCGAACTTGGCACAGTCTAAAGCGGTAAGAGCTTGTGAAAGTGTTCCTCGACAAAAGAAAAAGTGAAGTTTTTTTTTTTTGATTGAAGGGGCCACACGGCCCCATTTTCATGAAAATGGAGTTGTTTACAAGGCATCAAATCAACATTACATCGGTGATCTAGAAGCCACACCAAAATACTCCAGCCTATCCAGCCTAATCATCACACCACTGATATATATCACCGCATCAGGATGCTTCAAACTGCCTAAAACTAACTATGGAAGGGCCTAGTGCTACGCTAGCTACAAAGGTATCAACAGACTAAAGGACGATAACCAAATTAACATAAATGATTTGAAGCCAGCAAGCATTTCCAGCGGCTAGTTTCACAAAATCCTTCTCGCATGCAGCGCCAAACTATGCCCTCCTCTGAAGATATCACGAGTCACCCTCATGATACGCCTAGACACCTGATGAAGCATGCTTTGCACCCCTCTTTTCTGCAGTTTTTTCCATGAGTCAAGTAGGGAACAAACAAGAAAGATAATGTCAGTAGGATCTCTAGGAATAACACTTTGAAAACAGGATTTGTTCCTTGTTTTTCATATAGACCATAAGAGAGCAGCAGTACCCAATAAAACAACTACTTTATCTTTACCAATATAGCTAGGCAACCAGTTCTGGCATAAGTCGAAAAAAAACATTAGAGCTCTCTGGCTCCCTAGAGCACATCCCATAATATTCCACATGAACTTAGCTAAGGAACAAGAGAAAGGTAAATGATTCACACTCTCTTCACAGTCACAAAATTCACAAAACTTAGCACCTTTCCAGCCTTTTTTACTCAGATTGTCCTTGATCAGAATCCTATTTTTGATTACTAACCAAGAGAATGCCTTAACTTTAAGAGGCATCTTCATCCTCCATAGTTTTTTAAAAGGGAAAACAACTTGTCTAGCTATAAGATAGTGATACAGAGATTTAACGGAAAAGCTACCGGAGTTTGTAAGTAGCCATTTAACTTTGTCAGGCTTATCCGACAAAATCACCTGACCACAAGAAGTGAAGGTGAGCAGAGCTTCTATTACTGCGACCGAGAGCTTCCATGAAGCCACGCCGCTGACACGCGGGCCCGTGCCGACTCAACGTCGCCACGAGATCTTTTCAGACGGCCAATGACAAGAGGGCCCCAACAAAATGTGAGTTCATGCACATGTCAATTTATCCCTGGAGTTATCAGGCCATGGTATCAAGTGCTCAAGTATCTCTCACTCACAGGACATATGATCTAGCTCTACTTTGATTTTCCCACTGGTAATCCAATCTCCAGTTCTGCACATTTCTGTCCTAGCTAGTAGGAGCCATTGAATGATCCATTGAATGTGCGTGTTCACGTCAAAGTGGTCAACCGGGTTTGGCAACTGCTTTTGCAACCTAAAGTGATTGAAAATTTGAAATGTTTTGGGAGTTGCAAAATGGCCATGCATGCATATGCATGGATACTACGTAGTACTAGAATAATACTATTGCAGTGCGGGCGCAATGGAACACATGGGGGTTGGCAAAAGAAAACGCATGATGCGACGATTAGAGTGGTCGGTTAGGACACAAACCTAGCGGGATTAATATAATGGCGGTTGGTCGCAAGTTTTTCCGGCTTGTGTCTCGCGGCTGATGAGCACGCACAGGGGCCAAAAGGTTTTGATGGCATGATGATTGAGATGAGACTGTACGTGCAATTTCTACTCTGGAATTATTAACCCAGTTGCTACCTACTATAGGCTATAGCCAGGGTTTGTATTTGGTTGGATTCTCATGTTTTGGGGCCTCTAGCGGTGGTTAGGGCAGCATGTAGGGCTTCAAGTATATTATTAGGGTTTGGACCTTGGAATTGTCCAAAACATCTGAAATTGTTTAGGTTTCATATTATTTTTATACTGTTCTCATCTTTGTGTGTCAATCAGTTATAGGCGTAAAGGTATAGCTCGGCTGGCTTGCACTGAACAAAACAAAGATGATATGTAATAAGCAAATTAATTATGGAGGGCACCCCAACTCCCCTCGACCTAGGCCCCCACGCCCCCCCCTCCCCCGGGCGACTTGGGCGCCACCTTTCCCCCACCCGCGCCGGCGGCGGGACCCTATTCTTCGCGCCTCGGGAGGGCCAGTGCGGGGCGGTCTCGCCAGACGGCAGAGTCGGCGGGCACGGGGATCGGCTGCGCAGCTGCGGCGGCTCACGGCGGTGGTGTCCTCATCGAGGCGGTGACGCTGTAGGGGTGGCCCATTGTATGCTGGTTGCGTTCCTGCGGCGGCGGCGAGTCAGATCAGATCTGACCTCAAAACTATGGCCGCGACATGGTGGGCCTGTCTCCAGTAAAATCTGATATGGCCTGCGCGGCCTGTTCCATGTGCGGCATTGGTGGTCGGTGGCGGTCTCGTGCACACGATGCTGGATGGAAGGTCCTCGAGCGGATCCGGGTGAAAACCCTACTCTTGGCATGTTGCTAAGGTCGGTGATGGCGGCGTTTTTCTGCGTCACCCCCTTCTTGAAGGCATCATCGTGGATAAGCTCTAGACCCCTATCCACTACCCCGGGGGCAAACCCTAGATTAGTCGATCCGATGACGGGAGCGCTCATGTGTCGTACCCCTCTTGAGGGTGCCATTCTTGGAGGTGTGCATAGGTTCGAGGGACCAGGCATCTGCGATGGAGCGGCGTTCCTTGTGACGCATCGATGTCATGGAGTCTCGGCGGCGAGGCGCGGCAAAGTCTCGGCGAGGATGCGTGATGACAAGCGCGCACAGGAAGGAGGCGATGTCTGGCGCCGTGGGGGCGTTGACGGCAGGCCTGGCAAGGTCGATGCGTCAGTACCCGCTCTGAAGATGGATTGATGGAAGACGGCGGCGGCGACCTATGAGTGTGTCATACCGGTTGGTGCCCCAGACCCGACGATGTGGCTTGGTCGGAGCCTCCGGTTTAGATGTTAGGCTAGGTGAGAAGTCTGGGTATATGGCTCACACTTTTTGCACCCCTTCATCAATGGATAGGAGTAGCGACAGATGTTACTAAGATGATGGCTTCAGACATATTGATGTACTATTACTTTGTAAGATCCTGTGAATAAATAATAAAGTGGTTGCATGCATCTCCTAGATGCAGAGGCTGAGAGTCACCCTCCTTTTCTAAAATAAAACAGTCAATTGAGATTATGAGCTTATAACAATATGTGAAGTAAGAGTAAAAAAAAGGAAGGGAAATATCATCTTGACCTCCTAAAAAAATATAATATCATCTTGAAAAAGGAAGAATAGTATGGTTAACGAAAGGTACTTCACGGTTGGTTCTGACAATGGAAAACTAACGACATTCCCCTAGCAAAGAGAGAGAAATTCTAGTTCTTTAAGCACATTCATTAGTGATGAGTCATCAGCATTGCACATCTCACATGGATTAATTAGGAGCTTTGGTTTGGTTATATTCCAGATGCAGGTGCCCTGGCTCAGGTATGAAACTGAACCAAAATAAAACACGTCCTCCGGACGGAATCGAACTAGCTCGACGAATGCAAAGTCCCAATTGCACAGCTAGCTAGTACTGTAGAAGGCGACATCGATCGATCCTAGCAGATCGATCATCGCCAAACTCATCAACACGCATACACTAGCATCTTCGCAATTTCTGTCCTACGTGATATCATATAATTACCGAGCGTGAACGGTTTTGCTAGCTTCCAAGGATCCCCACCCGCCACATGCATGTGGTCTACAGAACGATCGATCGACCGTGTGCAAGATCCTCATCAGGTGGATCGGGACACCAGCCAAGATCGCCGCCGCAGACGACGGGGCCGGGGAATCCGAATCAACGCAACAAGGCACCGGCCGCGCGCATGTGGCTTGGGAGCCTCCGTGTCATGGAGACAAAGCTTAGCTCGGGAATAATGCAAATTCCGAGGCACCAGGACAAACCAAAGAGCATCTTTTTCACTTGTTGAAATCTCTAGAAAAACAAATATTTAGGAACAGAGAGAGTATAAAATTTGGTTGGTCCTGCAGAATAGAAATTGAATGGCAGATCGGCTGTTGGCGAGAAGTTGGCCACACAATGATAATATATGCAGTCTCTGCGAGCAAGAGATGGAAACAGCTGAACACCTACCGACCCATTTCGTCCGGCTGTGTCCGTTTGGGTCGGCGCGGAAAAAAGTGGCGGTCCAACGCGCCGATACAAACCCAAATCACATCCGCGTCGCGTCCGCGCCGACGCATTTGCGGCCCAAATTTGCGCCCCAAATGTGACGGCGCGGACGTCAAACGGACGCTTCGCGCGCCTTCTCGCTATCCGCCGCGCCCCCACATGGCAGCCGTCCAACTACCCGCTGCCCACGCGGTCAGCTTAATTTATGACGACGGGTCCACGCGTTAGCGACGACGCTCGTCCTTTTTTAAGTCTACAGTGCGGCGGGGCCGTCCTCATCCAAACTCGCCGTCCACATCTGCCCATGTTTGCTCCCTCGTCGCCGGCAAACCCTAGCCACCACAACCACAGCGAGATGGGCCTCTTCTCCGGTGCCAGCGGCAGCAAGGCCAAGGACAAGTCACCCGCCACCCCTTTCCCCTCCGAGTTCCTCCTACCTCTGCCGGCGCCGGCGCCTCGCCGGCAGAGGCAGCGCGTCAACGTGCCAGTGCACCAGGCGGAGTGGCACTGGCAGAACCGCCAGCCTCTGTCGTATCCGGACGTGACGCTGCCGCACGACTGGCATCTGGATCCAGATAGGATCCCAGTGCCGGCGGCGCCGTGGTCGGCTCGTGCTCATGTGGAGGAGGTGTGGCGCCGGCGGGCGCTGCTGACGCCGGAGCAGCGCGCCGACCTGGCCTACGCAACCGACTCGCCCAACTGGGCGAGGTGGTTCGCCTTCGAGCACGAGAAGGCGAGGCGGCGGGGCGTGCGCGAGGTCGACCGGAGGTTGCCGCCAACGCCGCTCGTCGTCCGCGAGGAGGACTAGGCGGCCCTTGCGGCCGTCTACCGGGAGAGCGAGGAGGACGAGCGGCGCAGAGCGGAGGCGGCGGAGGCGAAAGAGGAGGCCCGGTACGAGGCGGTAATGGCGCAGGCCCTTGCGCTCTCCGCGGCGGGCGACAGCGTGGTGCCGTCGGTGGCCCCGCCGTCCCCCATCAAGCCGGAGCCGCAGCCGGAGCCCGAGCCCGAGCCCATCGCGCGCTTCTCCTGGAATGAAGTGGTGCGCGAGTGGGTGTCCGCGCCACCGGTTTGGCTAGGGGCGACGCCGGCGCAGGAGCAGGCGTACCTCGAGATGTGGCGCCAGCGCCGGCTGGCAGAGGAGCGCCTTGACGGCGAGTACGAGGAGATGCTCGATCGCGACCTCGAGAAGGAGCAACGCGAGGCCGAGGAGGAGGCGCTCCAGGCCGCGGCTACACAGGCGGCCGCACACCCCCCCCGCCCCGGCACTGCCTGCGCCGGCACAGCCCGACATGACGGCGCTCTGGAACACGGCGTTCGCCTGGGCCGGGCTGGCGCCGACGCTCATCGACCTCACGGACCCCGAGGACGACAACGAGACGCCTAGGGCAGCGCGCCGCCTCGTAGTTTATTAGGTTGTTTTTTTCTAATACAAATGTGGAAGCGTGGACTCTCGCCGGCCTTCGTGGCCGGCTTTAATGTTTAATTAATGTTGTTTTTCTTTTTTTAATATCCATGCGTTCATTTTTTTTGGCGCCGTCAAAATGGATCGCAGGCCAGTGTTGGGCCCATGCGCCGACCCAAATGCGAAAGCGCGCATCCAAAATCATGGTTTTATTTTTACTAAATCGTTACTCTTAAATCATGAACATTTTTTTTGAAACTGTGAACATTTTTTAAAAACTTACAAACATTTTTTTTGAAATCATGAACAATTTTTTTAGAAATTTGTGAACATTCTCTTAAGTCATGAACATGTTTTTCAAATCATGATTTTTTTTGAAATAATGAACATTTTAAAATTAAAGACTACCTTTTCAAAATCATGAACATTTTTTTTCAAATTTGTGAACATTTTTAGATTTAGCGAGCATTTTTTTGAATCGTGGACATTTTTTCCAAATTCGTGAACATTTTTTGAATTAGCGAACATTTGTTTGAATTTTTTATTTATGAACATTTTTTTAATTTTGTGAACTTTTTTTTTACAAATTGGTGAACAGTTTTTGAATTCTAGAGCATTTTTCTGTAATCATGATTTACTTATTTTGTGAACTTTTCCAATTTCACGAACATTTTTTTGAAATCATGAACATTGTTTAAATTTATGAACATTTTTAAAAATTTTGAACATTTTTTGCCAAATTCATGAACAATTTTTGAATAACCGATCATATTTTTGGAAATCATGATTGTTTTATTCAAAATTAGTAACTTTTCTGAAATTTAGGACCTTTTGATATCCTGAATTGTAGAAAAAAATAAAAAAAGAATAGGAAAAAAAGAAAAAGGAAACATCCGCAAAAAAAACAGCGACGTCCCGACCACACATGGGCCGGCCCATAAGGGGAGCGGGGGGTGCGCGCATGCTTTCTTCGCAGCGCGTGCTGCGCCCTATAGGCGCTCCCTGTGCTGGGATCGACGATAACCTAAGAGCAACTCCAACGGGTCGATCTAAACGGACGACGAATTTGTCCGCTTTTTGTCCGTTTGGGCCGGCCGCCCGCCCAGCGTCTGACCTGTTTTAGATTTGGATCGGCAGTGCACCCAACGCGCCGATCCATTTCATGTCCGTAATCAACTTTTTTTTAAAAAGGCTAGCGGCCGATCATGCCAGCGACCATGTCTCATGCCGGCATCATGCCAGCGCCGGCATACAATGCCAGCTTCAAAAAATAACAGTTCATGCGGGCGCACTCGCTAGCCGGCCGACACCATGCACACGCTGCATACAATGCCGGCTTAAAAAAATAACAGTTCATGCTGGCGCACTCGCCTGCCGGCCGGCACACATGCCAGTGCCAGCACAGAAAAAAAAGGGTGAGACTTGAGTTCGACCACGCCATCGCGGCCCCTGTGGTCATGCCAGCACACCTGCCAGCATACAAAAAAGATGGCGCTCGCCGCCATAGATCACTCGTCGTTGAACTTGAGCATGTCAGCCTGCATATTCTCGAACCACAGCCTCTTCCTTGGCGACACGGTGTTGAGATCCACCTTCATGATCTCCACCCCGATCATCATGCTCGCGAGAGCCACTTCTTTCGCCTTGGTCTTGGCGTTGGCGGCCTCGATCTCTAGCATCTTGGCTTGCTTCTCCGCCTCCATATCAAGCATCCTTGCTTGCTTCTCCGCGTTCATCTCAAGCCTCCTTCTTTGAATCTCCATGAAGGCGTTCATTTGTTCTTCCCTTTCTTGCCGGCGCTTCTCCTCCCTTGAGTCCTTCTTGGTGATCATGCTCTCCACGGTTGCGATCAAGGCGATCGATGCCGCATCCCACTTGTCCTCCTTCTTGGAGTTGGTCTTCCCCCGCGGTCGAGCCTTCTCACCGTCCCCAACCTCCTCCACGGCTTGTTTCCCACCACGCGACTTGAGGGCGGCATATTGTGACTTGAGGGTTTAGGGGGCGGCCGGCATTGCCGGATGAGGCGAGGCCGACGTCGGTGTCGAGGTCGTCGTCCATGGTGGGGGTGGGGCGGGAGCGCGCGCGGGTGGGAGGGATTTTGGGTAGAATGGAGGGAAATGGTGGAGGCTGCCACCGGCTAGCGGGCCCGGGGGAAGGAGAAGGCGCGCGCGCATCCGCCTCGTGTCCGCTCCGACGCAAATCCGGCTCAAAAATGGGTCAGGAATGGGTCGGCAGGCAGACGCCAAGCGGACGCGCGTCTGTTTGGATCGGCGCGTTGGGACGAATTTTGTGTCCGCGCCAACCCAAACGGACGCCAGCGAACGAAATAGGTCACCCCGTTGGAGTTGCTCTAAGCGCCGCTTTACATACGATGTGCGTCGAGTTTCATATGAGTGGGTGTGTCTGAAACCTGGGATTTGTCCTGGTTTCGGTTTTGTAAATGTTAAACCTCATTTTCGACCTACAAGGCGGAGCTCCTGCTATCCCAGTCAAAGATCAATAGCTCTGTCGCAGGTGCTATCAAGGATTCAAGGTCGTAGAGTTGCATGGTAAATTGTTAAGAGCATCTACGATGCGGGTGCAGGTGCTGAACTCATCCTCTTTGAAAATTTCTTTCAGATGAGACTTGTATGGTCCTTGGCTTTTTTATGGCAAAATCTTCTCTTAAATTGAATTTGATGAAGAGCTCTTTTACGTAACAGTTGTGATTAACCTCACACAAGGATGAGATGTCTTTCGCTGAAATCTCATCACATATGGGCCCTTAACAGTTGACTTTATGGACCATGCGCTTTCGCATTTAGAAATTTCAGTAGATAAAAATACAAATAGGAAGGGTCAAGATTCCAACCCCGCTAGTCGAAATTGACAAGGAAATAAAAAGAGATCAAACTTTCTGGTTCTGACGATGATCCGTTAAACAATTTGACAATCTATCATAATCTCACCAGCACTTTTGCAGTACATGACCATTGCTCGTCCCGAACTCTCATACATTGTTCAACCAGCTTGATCATGCAAGCTCCTCTCTTCCCACTTTAATCTAATCAAAAGGATCGTGTTGTATCTCGAGGGAACCTCGGATTTCAGCCCCCACATATACCCTTTTGCTCCCTCTACCTTCCTAGCTTATTCAAATGCAGGCTGGGCCGATCATCCTGACACTCGAGGCCCCACCTCGGGATTTTGCGTATTTCTTGAGAATAATTTCATATCTTTGTTGTCGAAACTTTAACTTATTGTTTCCTGGTTGAACGTCGAGGTGAAGTATCGGGTCGTCACCCATCTCGTTGTCGAGACCTCTTAGTTGCGCCAACTTCTTCAGGAGCTTCATCACCCCATCACAAAGTATCTATTGTGGTAATATGTGATTGGTTTAACAACCGTGTACATGACACGTGGGTAAGAGTTGGTCAATTTGGCATCACAAATGTGAACTCTAAGCATTTATTTTACTCTGGTGTCCGATGAACCATTCATTCTGGCTTCGCAAGCAACTCAAGTGTGTTATGCCCAAGATCCCGTTGACAAATCTCATCCACAACTTAATTGTGAGCACGTCTCATGACACATTGATACATCTCATCCATCTAAGCTTGCACTCTCCGATTTAACTTGTTAACATGCATGACATCCACATTTAGACTTGCAACTCTGGGAGCCTAACCCTTACATTATCTAAAAAAGAAAGAACTTAAAAAACTTGCAACCGGCTACAAATTGCACAATCATGCAATTAACTAGTTAAAAGTTGGTAGTACCCTAACTCTCACACGAGGAGGTTCTTTGCCCTTCCATTCCATGGAGTGGTACTTAAGTTCGGATGATCAACAGCAGCGAACCACACCATGCATCAGCTCCCAAATAGGTTTCTTTTAACAACTTTTTCTGAGACTGACTGGCTGATGGTATGATTGATTTGATTTACCCTAACTGTTAGCGAGGTGGGCCGGCCTACACCTTGATAAAAGTCTGATACGGGCTCTGCACGGCATGGCCCGCGAGGGCGGCACGGAGCTTCATGTCCTTGAGGGCAGGGTCCTCGAGGAGCAGCACCTTGTCCTTGTCCCTCACCCCAACCATATGGAGGTGGTCGCTGTCCTCCTTCTCCTTGCCCCTGAAGAGCAGCCTCTGCTCCCTCGGCTCCAGCCCCGTCACCATGGACACTACCACCTTCAGCTCACCTGCACAAATTAATTTTCATAACACATGTTAGACCTTGATCCAATGAATTGTACTTAGTTTATATTCAGTGATTGCTTTGTACTAGCAAACAAGGTGGAGGTAATTTCCACTCAGGTTCCTACTCCGAACCATCGTGTGCACATTATTTAGTGATAGAAAAACACAATGAGCTTATGCTTTGTACTAAAAAACTCTGAACCATTGTGTGCACGCTGGCAAGACAGGAAGCCTGCCACATTGCTAGTCGTTGTTCAGACATGTCCGTGCATTTTCTTGAAAAATAATTACAAGGACAACTCCATGATTTAGTAAGGAAGAAGGAGTGGGTGGCACAGCACAGATCCTTGTCATCGGTTGTTTTATTAATTATTACTGAAGCAAGGAGGAGACCTTGCTCATGGACATGCATATCTCCACATCACCTTGCGAAGGTTCAGGAGCTCACACCGTCACACGTGTCAACTACTCAACTTGGAGAATGGTAGTAAAATTAGTGCATCTGGCTGTGCGAACAGGGACGTGCAGACTCGTGTCAAAAAAGAAAGAAAGAGTTTAGACTTGTCTAGTTGTTCTTGTAAAAATGCTCCGTAACTAGTTTCAGTATTCAGTAAAAGACTATACACAAGATGGAACTAGCCAACTAGGTATCATAGTTGCTGTGAATCTACTTGTACTACTGACGTTTGCAAGATCAAATCAGCACCATAAAGATGTGCACCAGCATGTGCTTACTACACTTTCTCTGAAAAGATGAGTGCTTGGGGGATATCCATTCAACTTTGGCAACATAAAGAGGTGCTTACTACTTTAGTATGTGAGAGAAGCCCCGTAAGGAATCATGACCAAATGAACCACTTTCCAAGAACACATACATTCTACTATAATCACACACTAGTCACATTCATATATTCTCTAAAAAAATCAAATCAGCTTTGCAAAGACGAGAGTACTCACCAAAGGTGCAGGTAGCTCCAATGGAGACCTCGTGCCAGGAGTAGCCGGTGGCCACCCTGACGGTGATGACCTCGACGTCCCCCCTACCGTCCCTCCTCTGCACCAGCATGCCCCCCGGCCGCACCTCCCACTCGATCTCCCCGCTGCCGCCGCCACCCCGAATGCCACCGGCGTCGCTGCCGTCGTCACTGCTGCTGCTGCTCCTGCTACCAGACCTGCTGATTTTGGAGGAGCTCCTCCTGAAGAGCTTCTTGGGGTTGGGGCACCTCAGCTTGATCATGGTTGCAAATGGCAGCTAGTCTAGCTCGGATGGCTCTGCTGTTGTTCCTTGCAGTTGGTGTTGAGGCAGTTGAGCTGGTGGTGGCTGTAGGAACAGGGCTTTGCTGTGTCTATATAGGAGAGGCGAGCTAGCTATAAACTATAGGAAGGCAATGAGGGTGGCCTGGCATGCAACAGGACAAGCTTTGGAAGCGTGCGGCTATTTGTCAAAGGCGTCAACGAAGGGGACACTGCGACAGGCGAACTTGGCACAGTCCAAAGCGGCAGGCCAGGCTCTCAAAAGGAGAAACAACTTGTGAAAGTGTTTCTCGACAGGCAGAAAAGAAATGAAACCCAATTTTTATATTTAGTCCGATCAAGAGCTCACATGAAGCCACCGTGCTGACATGCGGGCCCGCGTAAACCGAATAACGTTTCTTGCTGTCATTGACGTGCGGGCCCCAATAAAATTTGTTTTGGACATCTATTCCTCGGGTAGCTGAAGAAAATTCAACCTCAACCAATTGTCTAAGCTTCTACTTCCACCTTCAGCCAACGTTAACATTTATCTCTTTGCGCCCCTTCGACTTCGGCCTGACCACCTGCTCCCAACCCCACACGGCAGGCGGCGCTTCCGCGACCGCCTTGTCATCCCTCCATTGGTCCATCATTTGGCCTTCACCCGCTCATTGTAGTACTGCCATCACCCCGGCCATCCCTCTAATTACCGCCCTTCCTTCCCCACCTCACCTCATGTTCTGCTTCGACCCGACACACCCCCTTCCCCCAAGCATCCGAACTGTCAACCTCGAACTTCCCTCATCTGGAACATCGTTGTCGTGTAGTCCCTGATTCCGGGTCGCTCGCGTCTGTGGCCTTGCCAGAGTCCCTGCACTCGACGCGGCGCCGTCATCTTCGGCCACAATCGTGAGGCACAGAGATGCCGTCTCCGGCCACGGTGCTTCACGAACTATGGCCGACATCTTTTGAACATTAGCAAAACCCAATTTTTCTAGAGTTCACGTGGGAGAGGATTTGTAGCATGCAGGTGCGGTGGCACCGAGCCCCTCACACGTGTTATTTCTTGTGACATCCGAACTTAAAACATCCATATCTTTTCAACCAAAAGTATAATTTAAATTTTGTTTTCAGATTCGTGTTGCTTGTGATCAGGGCTTACAAATAAGATTCATTTTGAATATGTTTGGATGGATTTTTAAACTTTGATAAGTTTCAATAACAAACTTAAAAGGAATGAATGAAAAAATCGTTAAGTTTCAAAACTGAATCCATAAATTTCGGAACTTGATCTACAAAGTGGTCAACCGGGTTTAATTGGCACTTGGGTCAGGCCACTGCTGTGGAAGCTAAAGTGAGTGAAATGTTTTGGGAGTCGCGTCACGGCCATGCATGCATGGATAGTAGGAGTAGAATAGTAATAATCTAGTGCGCGCTCGGTGGAACTAGCTAAGCACATGGGGTTTGGCAAAAACGCATGATGCGACGATTAGCACGGTCGGTTAGGACACAAACCTACCGGGATTAATGTAATGGCGGTTGGTCGCAAGTTTTCCCGGCCTGTGTCTCGCGGCTGATGAGCACGCACATCATGCACAGGGGCAAAAAGGGTTTGCTTCATGGCGTGATGATTGAGACGAGACTCTACGTGCAATTTGTGCGGATCATTAACCCAGTTGATAGCTAGCCAGTAGGCCCTAGCTAGGGTATATTATTAGTAGTATTAGGTTGGACTCTCAGGTTTTGGGGCGTCTAGCGGTGGTTAAGGCAGCATGTGGGGCTTCAAGTTTATTATTAGGTTTTGAACCTTGGAATTGTCCAAAACATCCGAAATTGTTTAAGTTTCATTTTTTTCTTGATACAGGTGTACTGCTTTTATCTTTGTACTCCATCTGCCCCATAATATAAGAATGTTTTTTTTACATTAGAGTAGTGTTAAAAACGTTCTTATATTGTGGGACGGAGGGAGTATATGACAATCATTTATAGGCGTCAGGTATACTAGCTTGCAATGAACAAACAAAGATAGCAAACTAATTTCTCTATGCAAGTTAACTGAAATTCTGAGCTTAACAATCAGACGTGAAGTCATGGAAAAGGAAGGATAGTGTGGTACTTCACCATTCTGACTTCTGACAATGAAAAACTTAACGACATTTCCCTAGCAAAGAGAAAGAAATCCCACTTCTTTACACTGAGTCATCATTCATCAGCGTTGCACATCTCATATGGAATTAGGGGCTTTGGTTGGTTTAGTCCAGATGCAGGTGCCCTGGCTCAGTTAACCCCCGGCCGGCCCGTCAGTCAGGTATGAAACCGAAAAAACTACCAACCTTAATAAAAAGGAACAGTCCTCCGGGCTATAGCTACGTAGACGCATGCCAAAGTCCCAATTGCACAGCCTTTTTTTCTAGCTACCCGACATCGATCCTCTAAGACGATCGATACTATCACCTAACTCATCATCACCCATGCATTAGCATCTTCCCTATTCGTGTCTTACGTGATATAATTACTGTCACTACTAGCTCCCAAGGATCGACTCCACCAGCCACACGCCCACATGCATACGATGTGCAGAGCGATCTATCGAACGTGTGCAGGATATAACTAGCAACGATGCTCTTTGGTTTGTCATGGTGCCTCGGAGTCTGCATTATTCTCGAGCTAAGCCTGTGCCTCCTTGACACGAAGGATCCTAAGCCACATGCGCGCCGCCGGCGCCTTGCATTGATTCGGATTCCCCGGCCCCGTCGTTTGCGGCGGCGATCTTGGCTGGTGGCTCGATCGACCTGATGATGCAGGTGCATGCATGGAGTGGCGTCCAGGATATCGCGCCACGCAGGCATGCCGGTCCATGTGATACATGGCCATCGACTATAAAACAAGAAATGTTAGACTAGTATGATACTTATGATACCGATGTATGATACTGCATCTATAATGCATAGAATCACACAATGACGGAGCCAGGAAAAATTAGAAGCCGGGGCGGACTGCAAAATGTCTAAAAGAACCGGCTAAGTGCAACCGAATAATTGGATACAAAATTATACAACTATAAGACATTAAACTGGAGACTGATAAATTCAGAATAGTTTCAAAGTCAAACAATCGATATCGTATTGTTCATATTCATAATTTTAATAAAAACTAATACTCCCTCCGTCCGAAAATACTTGTCATCAAAATGGATAAAAGGGGATGTATCTAGATGTATTTTAGTTCTAGATACATCTCTTTTTATCCATTTTGATGACATGTATTCTCGGACGGAGGGAGTATTAAATACGACAACTAATCTCTCAATAAATGATAGTACTCGCGAAAAAATACTTGATATCCAAATGTCCGATCAAGCACCCCAAAAGAGACCTTGCAATTGGAAAATGTAAGAATTAATGGTGGAGTTGTAAAAACATATTCACATGGGAAATGAAACATACCAACTAATGATGCCTTGGTAAAATACCTTTTCGAGCCTTCATGGCCTGAAACCTTCGAGTGGTAACATCATCATCGAGTGATTTAAATATTTCACGTTCAGTGTAGCATATCATCAAGTGATTAAACCAATCATCATTGAGCGTGCTGCGCAGTTTAGACTTGATAATTTTCATTGCCGAGAAAGCTCTCTCAACAGATGTCGTGGACACAGGCAGTAGCAAAGCTAACTTAATGAGCTTGTAAACCAATGGAAAGACCAAATGTTTCTCTGTTTCAACCATTTTTGTAGCTAGACTTTCAACATCTTTGTAAGTAGAAAAGGCAGCATGATTTCTCAAATGAAGAACAAAAGTCTCAAGTTGCTCCCTCAATATTGTACGATCACTATTTGAGAAATCGGCACTATATATTTCACCAAGCCGAGAAAGCTTCTGTACATCAAACTTGGAGAAAGAATTCTTGGGATCAAGACACGAGAAACATGCAATTACCTCTTGGTTTGAGTCACTGAAGCGATGTTTCATCTCAACACATACTTTGTCAATAACGACATAGAAAATCTCAGCCCGATAATAATGAAGATTAGTGATAGTCCTTCCCTCTAGCCTCGAGCGACCTTGAACTGGTATTTCATCATCCATATTTGGCACTGGAATGCCTTTGGAATTGCAAAGGGCTTCATCAAAAATACTCTCCCAACCACTATCTCTCATGGTAGCCAACCGGAGTTTAACATCATGAATTAATTCCAAGGCAAGCACAATATTTGTATCCCTTCTTTGCAAAAGTTGTGAGAGCTCATTTGTTATACCAAACAACTTTAGCATAAACTTCAAAACGAGAGCAAATTTGAAGCACTCCATTTTTTCTATGCAACCCGCAGCATGGCTCGGATTACGCCCATTTGTGTCAACCGTGCAAAGAACTTTTATTACAAAGGCCCACATTTGGTCCAAGCGAAGCAAAGTTTTATGATGTGAACCCCATCTAGTATCTCAGGGTCTAGCAAGACTAGTGAAAGATCGTCCATGTCGCCTAGAGGGGGGGGGGTGAATAGGCGTTTTAAAATAATTACGGTTTAGGCTTGAACAAATGCAGAATAAACCTAACGGTTAATTTGTCAAGCACAAAACCTACAACAACTAGGCTCACCTATGTGCACCAACAACTTATGCTAAACAAGATAAACAACTATGTGATAGCAAGATATATGACAAGAACAATATGGCTATCACAAAGTAAAATGCATAAATAAAGGGGCTCGGGTAAGAGATAACCGAGGCATGCGGAGACGACGATGTATCCCGAAGTTCACACCCTTGCGGATGCTAATCTCCGTTTGGAGCGGTGTGGAGGCACAATGCTTCCCAAGAAGCCACTAGGGCCACCGTAATCTCCTCACGCCCTCGCACAATGCAAGATGCCGTGAATCCACTAAGGGACCCTTGAGGACGGTCACCGAACCCGTACAAATGGCAACCCTTGGGGGTGGTCAGCGAACCCGTACACTTTGGCAACCCTTGGGGGCGGTCACAGAAACCCGTCAAATTGCTCGGGGTGATCTCCACAACCTAATTGGAGACCCCGACGCTTGCCCGGAGCTTTACACCACAATGATTGAGCTCCGAACACCACCAACTGTCTAGGGCGCCCAAGCACCCAAGAGGAACAAGCTCAAGGGCACCAAGCACCCAAGAGTAATAAGCTTCTCAACTTGTAACTTCCATGTATCACCGTGAAGAACTCAAACCGATGCACAAATGCAATGGCAAGGGCACACAGAGTGCCCAAGTCCTTCTCTCTCAAATCCCACCAAAGCAACTAATGCTAGGGAGGAAAATGAGAGGAAGAACAAGAAGGAGAACACCAAGAACTCCAAGATCTAGATCCAAGGGGTTCCCCTCACATAGAGGAGAAAGTGATTGGTGGAAACGTGGATCTAGATCTCCTCTCTCTTTTCCATCAAAAACTAGCAAGAATCCATGGAGGGATTGAGAGATAGCAAGCTCGGAGAAGGTCAATAATGGGGGAAGAACACGAGCTCAAAGGATAGGGTTCATTGGGGAAGAAGACCCCTTTATATAGTGGGGGAACCAATCCAACCGTTATTCCACTGAGCAGCCCCGCACAGAGCAGTACTACCGCTAGGGAAGGGCGGTACTACCGCTCCGGGCGGTACTACCGCTCATACCCAGCGGTACTGCCGCGCTGACAGGGCCCTGACCCCAGGGCGGTACTACCGTGGGGGTAGGCGCGGTACTACCGCTAGGAGCGGTACTACCGCCACTACTACCGTCCTTAGTACCGCAAAACCCGACACGAAAAACATCGTTCTCGAATCGAGGCGGCAGTAGCCCGGAAGCACTGCGGTACTACGGCCGAAGACCACAAGCGGTACTACCGCTCGGAGAGCGGTACTACCGCTTGGGGAGCGGTACTACCGCTTGAGTGCTTCGGCGGTACTACCACCGTGGACCGCGGTGAAGGAAATATGCCCTAGAGGCAATAATAAAGTTATTATTTATTTCCTCATATCATGATAAATGTTTATTATTCATGCTAGAATTGTATTAACCAGAAACATGATACATGTGTGAATACATAGACAAACATATAGTCACTAGTATGCCTCTACTTGACTAGCTCATTAATCAAAGATGGTTATGTTTTCTAACCGTAGACATGTGTTGTCATTTGACTAATGGGATCACATCATTAGGAGAATGATGTGATTGACATGACCCATTCCATTAGCCTAGCACTTGATCGTTTAGTATATTGCTATTGCTTTCTTCATGACTTATACATGTTCCTGTAACTATGAGAATTATGCAACTCCCGTTTACCGGAGGAACACTTTGGGTACTACCAAACGTCACAACGTAACTGGGTGATTATAAAGGAGTACTACAGGTGTCTCCGAAGGTACATGTTGAGTTGGCGTATTTCAAGATTAGGTTTTGTCACTCCGATTGTCGGAGAGGTATCTCTGGGCCCTCTCGGTAATGCACATCATTATAAGCCTTGCAAGAAATGTGACCAAATGAGTTGGTTATGGGATGATGCATTACGGAACGAGTAAAGAGACTTGCCGGTAACGAGATTGAACTAGGTATTGGATACCGACGATCAAATCTCGGGCAAGTAACATACCGATGACAAAGGGAACAACGTATGTTGTTATGCGGTTTGACCGATAAAGATCTTCGTAGAATATGTAGGAACCAATATGGGCATCCAGGTTCCGCTATTGGTTATTGACCGATAATAGTTCTAGGTCATGTCTACATAGTTCTCGAACCCGTAGGGTCCACACGCTTAATGTTACGATGACAGTTTTATTATGAGTTTATAAGTTTTGATGTACCGAAGTTTTCTCGGAGTCCCGGATGTGATCACGGACGTAACGAGGAGTCTCGAAATGGTCGAGACATAAATATCGATATATTGGAAGCCTATATTTGGACATCGGAATCTTCCGGGTGAAATCAGCATTTTACCGGAGTATCGGGAGGTTACCGGAACCCCCTCGGGGGGTTATTGGGCCTACATGGGCCTCGAGGGAGAAGAGGGAAGGAGGCAGGAGGGGGCCGCGCGCCCCTCCCCTTCCTAGTCCGAATAGGACAAGGGAAAAGGGGCGGCGCCCCCCTTTCCTTCCCCTCTTCCTCCTCTTTCCCCCCTTCTCCTATTCCAACTAGGAAAGAAGGGAGTCCTACTCCCGGTGGGAGTAGGACTCCCCCCTTGGCGCGCCCTCCTTGGCTGGCCGCCTCCTCCCCCTGGCTCCTTTATATACGGGGGCAGGGGGCACCCCATAGACACACAAGTTGATCTACGGATCGTTTCTTAGCCGTGTGCGGTGCCCCCCTCCACCATATTCCACCTCGGTCATATCGTCGCGGAGTTTAGGCGAAGCCCTGCGCCGGTAGAGCATCATCATCGTCACCACTCCGTCGTGCTGACGGAACTCATCCCCGAAGCTTTGCTAGATCGGAGCCCGGGGATCGTCATCGAGCTGAACGTGTGCTGAACTCGGAGGTGCCGTATGTTCGGTACTTGATCAGTCGGATCGTGAAGACGTACGACTACATCAACCGCTTTGTCATAACACTTCCGCTTACAGTCTACGAGGGTACGTGGACAACACTATCCCCTCTCGTTGCTATGCCATCACCATGATCTTGCGTGTACGTAGGAATTTTTTTGAAATTACTACGTTCCCCAACACGCGGTACTACCGCTGGCGCCATCCTTAAGCCACTACCGCGAAAACAAAGAATACTCCAAGGAAACCAGAACTGCCATAACTTCTGCAAATGAGCTCCGAAATGAGAAAACTCAAGCTTGTTTGAAACAAGACAACGAGTAGCATCAAAACAGCATACCCGCGGTTATAGTAAGAAGAGGCAGGGGAGGTATGCTTAGCAAACAAAGGAGTGACACCTCCAACAGAGAAGAACCGGCATACTCTCCAACATCGAAAACATCATAGAAGATGCATGTGAACTCCGTTTTCGATGAGCTCAAGCTTGTCATGAACATGACCAAAAGCTCCAAATCTCACAAGGAGAAGAACCAAACAAGAACCAATAAAGATGATGCAAGGATGCAATGGTTTGAGCTCTCTATGAACGATACGATCAAGCAACTCATCGAGAGCCCCGCTTGATAGTACGGCAAACGATCCTATAACCCGATCTCCCACAACTACCATGAGACCGGTAAAATAGAAAACCTATCAAGGGCAAACCTTTGCCTTGCACATGGTCCACTTGAGCTAGATGATGACAATCTTGACCCTCTCAAGTTGGACCACCTTTCTTGATTGCGATGGCTCGATGAAGACTAGTTGATTGCTCCCCCATACTCCTGTGGGTGAGCCTCTCTTACGCACATCTTCACAAGTCCATTGTCACCACAATGGACGGCAAGCTTCAAGCATTTGATCTCTTCGTGATGCTTCACTTGAACTTGCACACCACAACCTAACCCCACAAAGAACTCTCAAGAAGATCATGGGTTAGTACACAAAGCGTAATTGACAGTGCTTACCATACCATGGGGTCGCTTGATCCCTCTCGGTACATATTCTACGCTTTGTGTGTTGATCAACTTGATTTACTCTTTGACTTAGTCTTGATCAACCTTGAATCTTTCCAACTCTCTTCATTTGGATGATGTCTTGAGGGTAAACATGAATGATCACACAGTCTTCTTCTTCAAGACATGCTTGCAATAAGCTCAGCACTCACATGACCATTCTTTGGATAATTCCTTAATAGCACCTTGGTCAACTCATAAACTCCTTGAAACCACACATGGACTTCAAGAAAAGCCTATGGACAGATCCTTCAAATATAACTCAAGACAACCATTAGTCCATAGAGATTGTCTTCTTGCAAGATGAAGTTGTTGTGGTCACAATCAATGAAATGTACTCAAAAAAATCATGAATATATGAGCAAGAAGAACTAGCAACGGCAACCACAACCAACTGTAATCTATGGGTAAAGCAATGAACATAGAAAGCATGAGAGTTTTCGTCGGGAATTTTTCTTCACAAACCGTTAAATTCACCTCTCATGTTTGAAGCACCATCATATCCTTGCCCTCGTAGCCTTGAAGTTGATAATTTGTAATGATCAAGAAGCTTTACAAGAGCTAACTTCAGTGACTCGGACGTAGTATCTTTGATGTGGTACAGACATAGAAATCGTTCCACAACCTTCCCTTCATTCACATACCTACAAAAATTTAGAATGAATAGATAAATCATGGATGAACGTAGAATTGAAGTAAATAAAGAACCCAAAAGATAAAAGATAGTTACTAACCTCAACATTACTGCCATTTGTTCTTTCACCGATATATCACGTGACTCATCAATAAGAACAGAGAACTTTTTATCACCAAGCTCCCCCATAATCACTTCGGTGACTTCTTCTGCACAACACCTTGCAAGGTCCTTTTGTATTTCACCTGAAGTCATCTTGCAGTTTTCTCCACCACGATCAAAAGCATCTCTTACTTCTTCATTGCTATCCTTTAACCAATCTATCATCTCTACAAAGTTTCCCTTGTTCAATGAAGTAGTAGATTCATCATGGCCACGGAATGACAAACCTTGTGCTATGAGATACCTTACACACTCTAGAGAAGAAGTCAAGCGAATCTTATATAATCTGTGAGATTCCATAGTTCCACAAGCGAACTTGGGTGACACACTTTGTCTTTGATTTTTGAAATCATCATAATGCCGAACACAATTGTTGTGACCACTATTCAGATCACCTACATGCTCAGGTAAGGCTCTATATGCAAGTTTCCAGTCCCTAAAACCTGTTTTGGTGAAGACTTCAAACCCAAAGTGTTCAGCCCTTCCAGGTTGCTTGAACAAGAAACAATAGAAACAAAAGCTACATCCTCGGACTCGCTATATTCTATCAAGTTATACTTTTCATACCATGACTTAGAAAATGCTCTTGAATCCGTTCGGCGAAATTCTGATACTGGTTTGGTTCGACCCTTTAATATGTATGCCCTCCTAACTTGGTCTTGAATTTGTGGTGCATATTCAGCAATTTGTTTTCTCAGTGCGGGATCAGATTGAATTTCGTCCGGATTAAACTGACTATTGTTAGCAACATGAATAGGAGGGTCTTGTTCTGATTCCGGCTGCACAGCACTTGCATTCTCAATACTTGCTCTAGGAACCAAAAACCTCCTCATATCTAAAATTAATAACATAAGATTAAAGTTGGATGATTTGGAATGATTGAATGAACTAACTAACAATGGTCAGGTTAGATGTGTCGACAACAAAAGTGACAATACATATGCCAAGTGGAGGTCGATATTCCTTCAATCGACCTGCTCGGGGTGATAGAATCTTTAATTACACATGTCGCTGCAAATTACAGGCCAAAATTAGAATCCCCAAATTACTCATGCGTGTGCCTGCAGCTGAACAAGACTAAGCCCTAAACTCACCTCAATTCCTCTCCCCTAATTAGAATTTGGAAGACAAGCCACAAACTGCTAGGTGGAGGCGCCGTGGATTCCCGTCCTTCCGTGGATTGCCCCGCGATCTGCCGCTGCTGTCGAACGAACTGAACCATCATGGTCGATCGTGGCGGGAGGAGCAGGAGGCGAGAAGGCGTCAAGGGTTTCGCTAGTCCCTGGAGTATTGGGACTAGGCCTCTACGTTTGGACTACGGTGCAAGGCTCAGCCACCTAGGAAATTTTTGCCCAGGCAAATAACGCCAAACTTTGCTAATTAGGACATGGTTTATTAGTCACTATCAAGTGTTGCTGGGCTAGGAGCCCGGGCAGCTACCCCGGGTCGCCGGGTACCAGCTCCGCCACTGGTATCACATATTAGTATCATATATGGTCTCATTTATTGCCATGCAAGACACATAGTAGCATACCATTAATTATGATACAGTATCTTCTTAGGGCCTATTTGGTTCCAATAAGTCACCTAACTTATAAGTCAGGTGACTTAAAACTAGTGACTTATAAGTCACGCCTATTTGGTTGTTACCTGACTTATAAGTCACTTGACCACACCTTCCCACACCAATCTACATCATGCAGGTGATGGGACCCACGCAAAAGGGGGTGACTTATAAGTTTTAAGTTGGGGTGGAGCAATTTATGACTTATAAGTTGGGGTGACTTATAAGTTGGGTCTGTTTGGCAAAATAAGTCACTTTTTCACTTTTCGACTTATAAGTTGGTGACTTATTTGGAACCAAGCAGGCCCTTATGTTACTATAACCCTCTCTCTCTTCTTTAATTGGTGGCCATGTAAGCATGTTTGCGAGTCTCAAGTGCATGATACCGCTTACGTTACCCCCATTATGGCCAGCCTTATGGGATCTGCATGGCGGGTCATCAAAACACCCACAAATGTCTGAATTCAGCCGACCTTTTTTTAGGTTTTCATAGTCGATAATCAAATCGGGCTGGAGTTGTTCGTATCTCCGAAATCTCACAGATAGTCCCAACTGAGAGGAGCTTCAAAACCTCTCACCTACCCAAAAACCCTATCCGGCCAGTTGGCTCTAGAATCCTCCACGCATTCATGCCCGACATGACCAGTCATCCACCTATCTGCATTCACATCGGATATAGTTGGCCGGACGCCTACCCGCATTCACCCTCTCGCACCATCCGAGAAGCCTACTCTGGCTACCCACATTCACGCCTCCGCCACTCCATGCCTAGCCCAGTTATTTAAAACCTGCTAGCCAACCAAAACCTACCTCCGAGCCCTTTCCCTCACCCCTGAGACGTCGTCCGCCGTACGACCACCCCTAGTTTGTATCTACGTTTGTCGTCCGTTGTCTCAATGTTTGGCTCACAGCTTCCTGGTTCAAGCAGTTGTCCCCGGGGTGGGTTTGGAGGCTGACACATGGTGTCGGCGCCACCGATGTCATGCCTCGCAACCGCTCTCTCCTCACCCCTCCCACGCTACCCTTCACCCCCATCGATTAACATAGCTCGTCGGCGTCAGTTATCACTCTGGTGGCACCCCCTCCTATTCACTCCCAGCTAGAACCACTCCAACTAGCCCACCCCACCTGCTTGTCGGCCACCACTACTTAGCTGCCCGATTACCCCTCTCCATGTCCACATATGACAGGTTACCCGATACCGCTTCACTAGTGTCGACAATGCTATGGGCATCAAGTTCTAAGAGTAGATCTCCTAGGGTTTTGTACTCACCTCACCTCACTGATAGCAGTATCACCGACTATGCATCTACTTCTCTAAGAGCACTCTATCCTACATGCCACTTGTGGCCATTGCGCTGCAGAATTCCTTCTCACCCAACTAGACAGTTCAAACTTTAGATTCCATGTCGCTTCTGCCGCCATTGCTAGACCTCCTCCAACAAGAACCGACACACACATAAACCTCCTTTTCTCCTTCCATCGACTCCCTAGTGATCATACACCAACATCCTCTTTTGAAACTCCACATTAGTGTCAAAGCCTAACCCAATTACTAAGGGTACCGCATGATCTCTGTGGGTGAATGGTGGGATCAAGCCCATGACTAGCTGCGCACGAGTCCAAGGGTTCCTTCCTGAAACTTTTAATCCAACCCTGCATGGAGTTCACGCCTAGCAAGGAAGAACGCGAGGCAGGTACCCCTCGAACTCCTTGAAAGGACGCAGTCCATGCTCCAACGAAGGAAGGATCAAGTTGTTCACAACCAGGAGACCAAGATAGGAAGGGATCGTACCGACTTAAGAGAGGGTATAAATAATCACACGCCAAGTCCAGGAAGAGGACTTCACAACGGCTAAGATGACTGAACCGAAGCCCTAGTTTTAACATAGATTAAATTCAATCTTAGATAACCCGTCAAAATCGACAACCAAATTTCACATTGACTTCATGCCAATGTTAGCGGACCCCTACTTCGTACTCATTGATATATTTCATTTCGGACACGCAGGATTAGGGTTGTTACTTGAATCCCAAGGGCTAATTCCTGGGTAAAATCGTCCCATGCCCATCAGTAACTTGAGTTTACGTCCCATTATCATAAAAATCAATGTAGATTACTGGACCGTTGTTGTTCAGGTACTATGCGAACACTGTCAACATCTAGCACCAACTCCGGAAAAAACTTCTAAATGGAAAAAAGGACAACAAAAATGTGGTCTCATAACTTCATGGATCATGATACATTGATACATCTCATCCACAACAGAATTGCATGTAGCAAACAACTCCATATAGCCCACACTATGCCAGAGGGCACATGCCTTATCCAAGATTGCACTCTCCAATCTAACATAATAAGTACCACGCATGACATCCATAATTAGACTTGCAATTCCTGGAGGAGGCTGGCCCTTACAGCATCTAGAAGAAAGGACTTAAACTTGCAACTAGCTACAAATTGCACAACCATGCAATTATAATTAATTAAAAGTGATAGTACTCTAACTCTCACACGAGGAGGGCCTTTGCCCTTCCATTCCAATGGAGTGATGCTTAAGAACTGATCAGCAGGAGCGAACAACGCCATGCATCAGGTTCCAGATATGCTTTTTGTTAGCAATCTTGTGAGACCTGACTAGCTGATGCCTGATAGTGTGGTTGATTTAGATAACTGTTAGCGCGGTGGGAGAGGCCGGCCGGCCTACACCTTGATAAAAGTCTGATACGGGCTCTGCACGGCCTGGGCCGCGAGCGCTGCTCGGAGCTTGATGTCCTTGAGGGCAGGGTCCTCGAGGAGTAGCACCTTGTCCTTGTCGCTCACCCCAATCATGTGGAGGTGGTCGCTATCCTCCCTCTCCTTGCCCCTGAAGAGCAGCCTCTGCTCCCTCGGCTCCAGCCCCGTCACCATGGATACTACCACCTTCAGCTCACCTGCACAAAATAATTTTTATAACACATGTTAGACCTTGATCCAGAGAAGTGTACTTGATTTACTATATTCAGTGATTAAAAAAACACATTGCTTTGTACTACTCCGTACTAGATGGAGGAAAGTTCCGCTTAGGTTCCTACTCTGAACCATCGTGTGTACATTTTCTAGAAAAAATAGATTAGTTTATGCTTTGTAGTACTAAAAAACTATGAACCATCTTGTGCACGGTGGCAGGTCAGGAAGCCTTCCATCCGGCAGGTCCGTGCATTCTTTTTAAAAAATCACAAGGACGACGAACGACGCTATGATTTAGTACTCTATACTCTACTGATGGAGCTTCTAGGAAGATGGGGGTACTCTATGACTTACTCACCAAAAGTGCAGGTAGCTCCAATGGACACCTCATGCCAGGAGTACCCGGTGGCCACCTTGACTGTAATCACCTCGATGTCGCCCCTCCCGTCCCTCCTCTGCACCAGCATGCCCCCGGGCCGCACCTCCCACTCGATCTCCCCGCTGCCGCCGCCGCCACGGATGCCACCGGAGGCATCGCTGCCATTGTCGCTGCTGCTGCTGCTGCAGCTGCTACTAGACCTCCTGATCTTGGAGGAGCTCCTCCTGAAGAGCCTCTTGGGATTGGGGCACCTCAGCTTCATCATGGTCGCAAATGGCAGCTAATCTTTCCCGGATAACTCTGCTGTTCCTTGCAGTTGGTGCTGAGGCGCAGTTGAGCTGGTGGTGGCTGTAGGAACAGGGCTTGCTGTGTACATATAGGAGGCAAGCTAGCTAGAGGGAGGCAATGGGGGGTGGCATGGCATGCAACAGGACAAGCTTTGGAAGCGTGCACCTGTTTGTGAAAGGCGTCAACGAAGGGGACACTAAGACAGGCGAACTTGGCACCGTCCAAAGCGGCAGGCCAGGCTCTCAAAAGGAGAAACAACGTGTGAAAGGAAAGAGCTTCCCGACAGAGGAAATAAAAGAACACAAAATCAGTTACGGCGCTGACACACGGACCCGCGTTAACTCCACTGATATCGTTTCAGACTGTCACTGACGTGTGGGCCCAACAAAATTTGTCAATTGTTTGCACATATTAGTGTCTCTTAGGACAACTGCAATGCACATCATCAAATCGAACACACCAAACCGGATGAATTTTAAGAAAGTTCCACGCATCACACTCAAAACTGGACGATATATAACAAGTTCTCCTAATAAAATAAAATCTCTACCTAATAATAAAGCACGTACGGTTTCTGCCCGTTCGTCGCGTCAATTTGCAAAAGAGCCCTTACATTTTCATGAAATCAACCGGCAGTTCGGATTTAAGACACACCAAACCGTTATTTTTACAATTTTTTGAAAACCCCCCTGACTCTTTAGGTATTCCATCTGCGGATCATATTTAAGTCAAACAAATGCTTTTCTAAACCATCCATATCTTTTAAACCGTTACTCCAATTTAAACATGTTATATATAAAATTTGATTAGAAAAATACGTAGAATATGAATATAAGATTATTTTAATATGTTAAGTATTTATAAATATTATTTTGGAAGATATTTACTTCAAACAAATGGTTTTCTAAATTATACGTATCTTTTAAACCATAACTCCGATTTTAATATGTTATATATGAAATTTGATTAGAAAAATATGTGAAATCTGAATATGATGTTAATTTTACCTGTTAAATATTTTTAAATATTGTTTTGGAAGCAAACTTATAACTATAGGGCATGATTCATTTTTTTTCATACAGGCGGCGATCCGGATTGAAAATAAACAACCACTATAATCATATAGGAAAAAGAAAACATCGAGAACTACACATGCTTATCCTTGAATACGTCGCAGGGGAAAAGAATAGATTTCTCATCGCGAGTGTGAGTGAAAGCGAGAGAGAGGGAGAGGGAGGAGAGAGGGAGAGGGAGACGTCTTAGGATTAACCATATTCTAACACGTTTTGGTTTGTGTGAACACTAATGCCATCGCCGGCGAAGGTTAGTAGAAGGATAAGCGGCAACACAAATATGATGTGTCGCTAAAATAAAGGAGATGTGCCTAGGTCTTGAGTGATGGTTGTTCGGTTAAGAGTATGTGTTGTGTTTTTTCTTCCGTTGCAACGCACAGGCTCTTTTACTAGTAAAACTAAACTACGCAAGCTATCGGACAGTGACCTCGTACGCATGGCCGCCTTGGCTGGTGGCACCTCTGTCGTGGTGTCCTTCGCCGTTGTTGCCATCAGAGTCATCCTCGTCATGTTCCTTCAAGTCAGGAAGGGCGTGTAGGGTCATGGCAGAACTGTTCGGTCACTGCCCTGGCGCTGGCGATCAGACGCGTCATCCTGGCAGCATTGGTCGCGGAGGCCTTGCCCTTGTTGCCAATGGCATGGGCGGCGTGCTCAGACTCGGCTAGCCTCACTTTGAGGAGCTAGTCACTAAGCATGCGCCATCGTCGAATAACGTCTGGGCGGTGGCCTAGAACAACACGAGGTCGGGGTCGGCGCCACATCTGGCGTCACAAACGCGGCCTTGGATGTTACCTTCTCGTCCATTGCTATGGTGCCTCACAACATGTTGCCATCGTCGGGACCGATGTAATGTAGGATGTGCCCGTGTGTGTTCGCGAGCGCCGAGGAGAGCAACTCTTCTTGATGGCTACCGGGCACCACTGGCTCCATGTCGATTGACGACGGTGGTGGCGGCACCCTCACCTTGCCTCGTCATAGACATCTTGGCCATTATGCCGACCGGATGAAGTGTCCAACCTAGCTGCACAGTAGGAAGGGTGGCTCCTCCTTGATGTGACGTTTGATTTGGATGTCAGGGTATCACGGGGGTGGGGGAGGCTCCTCCTTGACACGACGGGGGCCGTCAGGGTGGCACCGGACCACAGACGTGGCATTTACGCTCCAGCGCAAGTTCTTCATCGCCTGGTTCTCCTTGTTGTTGTGCACAGCCTCAGCAGGGAGGGGCGGTTGCTGCTGCTCCTCGTTTTCCCATGAGAGCACGACTTCGTCCTTCCCAACAAAGCAGTGGAATACGATAGCCCCAGAGACCATGGGTGGAAACCCCATGATCCGGAGCTCCCTTCACAAGATCCACCGACCGGCGTCAAGAACCAATCGCTGCTGGACTTGCTCATCGCGTTGTGCAGAGGATATGAGAGGCGAGGCAGTGGTATGAGGAGAGGAGAGGAGATGGGGTTGGCCGCTGTGGCGCCTTCTTAAGTAGCCGGTGCAGGTAGACCGATGCCGCTTCAATCCGGTGCAGCGGCCGGAGTAGGTTTCTTGATCGCCACGCCAATGTGAACGCTAGCGCACTCAACCCTCGGGTCATGTCTGTCTGCCCGGCATCAATTCGGGTAGGCGGTCATTCGCTCTGCATTTGCACTAAGCGCCATGAATGTTTGATAACCCACAAGTATAGGGGATCGCAACAGTTTTCGAGGATAAAGTATTCAACCCAAATTTATTGATTCGACACAAGGGGAGCCAAAGAATATTCTCAAGTATTAGCAGCTGAGTTGTCAATTCAACCACACCTGAAAGACTTAATATCTGTAGCAAAGTATTTAGTAGCAAAGTAGTATGGAAGTAACTATAACGGTGGCAAAAGTAACAGTAGCAGTTTTGTAGTAATCGTAACGGTGGCAACAGAGAAGTAACTAAACAAAGAACAGTATATGAAAAGCTCGTAGGCAATGGATCAGTGATGGATAATTATGTCGGATGCGATTCCTCATGCAACAGTTATAACATAGGGTCACACAGAACTAGCTCAATTTCATCAATGTAATGTAGGCATGTATTCCGAATATAGTCATACATGCTTATGGAAAAGAACTTGCATGGCATCTTTTGTCCTACCCTCCCGTGGCAGCGGGGTCCTATTGGAAACTAAGAGATATTAAGGCCTCCTTTTAATAGAGTACCAGATCAAAGCATTAACACTTAGTGAATACATGAACTCCTCAAACTACGGTCATCACCGGGAGCGGTCCCAATTATTGTCACTTCGGGGTTGCCGGATCATAACACATAGTAGGAGACTATTGACTTGCAAGATAGGATCAAGAACTCACATATATTCATGAAAACATAATAGGTTCAGATCTGAAATCATGGCACTCGGGCCCTAGTGACAAGCATTAAGCATGGCAAAGGCATAGCAACATCAATCTTAGAACATAATGGATACTAGGGATCAAACTCTAACAAAACTAACGCGATTACATGGTAAATCTCATCCAACCCATCACCGTCCAGCAAGACGACGGGATTACTCACGCACGACGGTGAGCATCATGAAATTGGTGATGGAGGATGGTTGATGATGACGATGGCGATGGATTCCCCTCTCCGGAGCCCCAAACAGACTCCAGATCAGCCATCTCGAGCAAGATTAGGGCTTGGCAGCAGCTCCGTATTGTAAAACACGATGAATCCTTCTCTTTGATTTTTTTTCTCCCCGAAAGTGAATATATGGAGTTGGAGTTGAGGTTGGTGGAGGTCCGGGTCATCATCCTCCTGGTCGATGGCTTGTCCGAAACAATGGGTGTCGTCCAACTAACAATAATCCTGAAGAAGTTTTGTTTGCATTTATTTTGATTTGATTTGAGCATGAGACTGGGCATTCTGGTTACCGGCCATTTTCTCGTGAGTGATGAGCGGAGTCCACTCATCGTGAGAATAACCCACCTAGCATGGAAGATACACACAGCCCTAGTTGATACATGAGCTATTCGAGCATACAAAACAGAATTTCATTTGAAGGTTTAGAGTTTGGCACATACAAATTTACTTGGGACGGCAGGTAGATACCGCATATAGAAAGGTATGGTGGACTCATATGGAATAACTTTGGGGTTTATGGAAGTGGATGCACAAGCAGTATTCCTGCTTAGTACAAGTGAAGGCTAGAAAGAGACTGGAAAGTGACCAACTAGAGAGCGACAACAGTCATGAACATGCATTAATATTAATCAACAATGAGCGCAAGCATGAGTAGGATATAAATCACCATGAACATAAATATCGTGGATGCTATGTTGATTTTGTTTCAACTACATGCCTGAACATGTGCCAAGTCAAGCCACTCGAATCATTCAAAGGAGGATACTACCATATCATACCATATCACAACCATTTTAATAGCATGTTGGTACACAAGGTAAACCATTATAAACTCCTAGCTAATTAAGCATGGCATGAAAAACTATAGTATCTAATTGTCATTGCAAACATGTTTCATCCATAATGGGCTGAATCAGGAATAGTGGACTAATCATATTTACAAAAACAAGATAGGTCGAGTTCATACTAGCTTCTCTCATCTCAGTCAGTCCATCATATATCGTCATTATTGCCTTTCACTTGCACGACCGAACGGTGTGGATAATAATAATAGTACACGTGCATTGGACTAAATAGGAATCTGCAAGCATTTAATACAAAGGAGAAGACAAGGTAATATGGGCTCTTGGTTAGATCATCAATAATGCATATGAGAGCCACTCAACATTTTCATCGTGGTCTTCTCCTCTCGACCCCCAAAGAAAAGAAAAGAAATAAAACTATTTACACGGGAAAGCTCCCAATAAGCAAAACAAGAACGAGAAATCTTTTTGGGTTTTCTTAGTTACTACTATTAAAGGCATAGAAAGTAAACTAGCTAAAAGCTACATCTATTTTTTTGGGTTTTTCTTAAGATTTTTCAAGCACACAAGAAGAAGGCAAGAAAAGGAAATAAACTAGCATGGATGGTACAATGAAAAAGTATGAGCACCAACAACTAGAATGAGTGTGTGAACATGAATGTAATGTTGGTGAGAAATATGTACTCCCCCAAGCTTAGGCATTTGGCCTAAGTTGGTCTATGGCCACGCTGGCCTGGCGGATATCCAAAGTCGTAGCTGGGGTTGTACTGAGATGCAACAGCTACTGCCTGAAGAGCTGCAGCTTGGAGGCAAGCTGCCTCCGTCCTCCTCTTGTACTCGTTCACCTCCTCCCTTGTTATAAGATATCTCCTTTTTGCCTGAAAATTAAAGAAAGTAGGGGCAGGGAGGGCAACATGGATAGTACGCTGTCTATCAAAGATTAGTCGGTACTGGAGGAACTGGTTGTTCCTCTCAAGAAACTGATGGCGAACCATAGCACTATAATCTAGATAAGCAGGTGGTAACTCCATATCATTGTCGTGTATGGGTACACTAAGATATTTAGCTACATGAGTTGCATAAATTCCACCAAACAAATCTCCATTTTTACTATTAAGGTGCAACCTTCGTGCAACAATGGCCCCCAAGTTATATTGTTTATCACCTAATACCGCACTCTTGAGGACACTAAGATCTGGAACGCACATGTGACAAGCCTCATCTTTACCGTTAATGCATCTACCTATAAAGAGAGCAAAATAATGTATGGAAGGGAAATGAATGCTCCCTATGGGAGCTTGTGTGATTTCTCTAGATTCCCTCATAGTGATACTAGCAAGAAAGTCTTTATATTGGTTCACTAACATTGCCCCACTGCGGGAGTTTACAAGCAGTATCAAAATCTTCTAGGTCCATGATATATGATTTATCATAAAGATCAAATAAAATAGTGTGAGAATTGCACGAGGATGTAAATTTAAACCTCCTCACAATGGAATCAGTGAGGTAGTGGTACTGTAGGCACTTTTCTAACACGAAGTCCTCAAGATCATCATTACGCATATACGCGTCAAATTCATCCTTGAAACCAGCTTGGACCATAAACTCTTCTAAGGGCCATTCACAAGGCCGCACTTGAGCTTCCCTCGGTGGTTCATTGTCAGGCTCACATATCGCGAGCCTTGGTCCTTTATTCCTTGAGGAACCACCTTGGTACATTTTCCTATGCATTTTTCTTTCTCTGAAAAAATTCTGGAATTTTAGTGACTCAAAATAAAAGTGAACCAAACTCAAAAAGATTGATAGAAACTACTCCCACAAGTGCATAGAGGCTATATCATGCAATAAACTACTTTTGACCATATAAATTTGACATGCAAGCTCAAGAACAGGGTCACCTTAGCAGCAAAAATTTGCAATACATAAAGCACCAGAACAAAAAATAATTGGACCATTGGAGGAGTCACATACCGAAGAACAATCCCCCAAAAACAGTTTTGTGAATGACACTTTGAGCAAGGAGATCGAAAATGGCAGCAAGATGAGCTCGAACACGGGTTTGAGCTATGGGAGGATTTTTTTTCTGGAGGAAGACGAAGTGAGTGGGTGCTGGAATAAGTGGAGGGGGTCCACGTGGGGCCCACGAGGTAGGGGGCGCGCCCTAGGGGGTGGGCGCACCCTGTGCCCACATGGCCAAATTGTGGGGCCCCTCGTGTGTTCTTAGTGCCAGAAATTCTTAAATATTCTACAAAAAATCATACTTCATTTTCAGGGCGTTTGGAATTTTTTTATTTTTGGGGTATTTTTTATTGCAAGGATAATTCAGAAAACAGACATAAAATACTATTTTTGCTTTATTTATTCTAAATAACAGAAAGTAAAAGGAGGGTACAGAGAGTTGTGCTTTCTAACTTCATCCATCTCATGCTCATCAAAAGGAATCCACTAACAAGGTTGATCATGTCTTGTTAACAAACTTCTTCTGAATAACATGAAACCGGAGAATTTTAGAATAACACTAGGTTACCTCAATGGGGATATGCATGTCCCCAACAATAAGAATATCATATTTCTTCTTGACAGTAGGAAGAGGGAATTCAAAACCTCCAATAGTAATTGTTGAAATTTTTCCAATAGAATTGATACAATGAACTTGCGGTTGTTTCCTCGGAAAGTGTACCGTATGCTCATTACCATTAACATGAAAAGTGGCATTGCCTTTGTTGCAATCAATAACAGCCCCTGTAGTATTCAAAAAGGGTCTACCAAGGATAATCGACATACTATCGTCCTTGGGGAATATCGAGAATAACAAAGTCTGTTAAAATAGTAACATTTGCAACCACAACAGGCACATCCTCACAAATACCGACAGGTATAGGAGTTGATTTATCGGCCATTTGCAAAGAGATTTCAGTAGGTGTCAACTTATTCAAAGCAAGTCTACGATATAAAGAGAGAGGCATAACACTAACACCGGCTCCAAGATCACATAAAGCAGTTTTAACATAGTTTCTCTTAATGGAGCATGGTATAGTTGGTACTCCTGGATCTCCTAGTTTCTTTGGTATTCCACCCTTAAAAGTATAATTTGTTGGGGAACGTAGCAGAAATTCAAAATTTTCCTACGTGTCACCAAGATCTATCTATGGAGAAACCAGCAACGAGGGGAAGGAGAGTGCATCTACATACCCTTGTAGATCGCTAAGCGGAAGCGTTCAAGAGAACGGGGTTGAAGGAGTCGTACTCGTCGTGATCCAAATCACCGGAGATCCTAGTGCCGAACGGACGGCACCTCCGCGTTCAACACACGTACAGCCCGGTGACATCTCCCACGCCTTGATCCAGCAAGGAGAGAGGGAGAGGTTGAGGAAGACTCCATCCAGCAGCAGCACAACGGCGTGGTGGTGGTGGAGGAGCGTGGCAATCCCGCAGGACTTCGCCAAGCACCATGGGAGAGGAGGAGTAGGGAGAGAGGTAGGGCTGCACCAAGAGGGAGAGAACTCATGTGTTGGCAGCCCCAAAACCTCAAGTATATATAGGGGGAAGGGGGGCTGCGCCCCCTTTAGGGTTTCCCACCCCAAGGGGTGCGGCCAAGGGGGGGAGGAGTGCCTCCCAAGTCAAGTGGAGGCCCTCCCCCTTAGGGTTTCCCCTTCCCATGCGCATGGGCCTTGGGGGGGCTGGTGCCCCTGGCCCATTAAGGCTAGGGCGCCCCCTACAGCCCATGCTACTGTATTGGATGTGGTGGAACAATTTCCGGACTTCCGGACCCCTCCGGAATCCTCCGGAACCTTCTGGAAGCTTCCCGGTACAATACCGAAAAAACCCGAACTTTTTCCGGAACCCGAACAACAACTTTCCATATATAAATCTTTACCTCCGGACCATTCCGGAACTCCTCGTGACGTCCGGGATCTCATCCGGGACTCCGAACAACATTCGGTAACCACATACAAACTTCCTTTATAACCCTAGCGTCACCGAACCTTAAGTGTGTAGACCCTACGGGTTCGGGAGACATGCAGACATGACCGAGACGTTCTCCGGTCAATAACCAACAGCGAGATCTGGATACCCATGTTGGCTCCCACATGTTCCACGATGATCTCATCGGATGAACCACGATGTCAAGGACTCAATCGATCCCGTATTCAATTCCCTTTGTCTAGCGGTATTTTACTTGCCCGAGATTCGATCGTCGGTATACCGATACCTTGTTCAATCTCGTTACCGGCAAGTCTCTTTACTCGTTCCGTAACACATCATCCCGTGATCAACCCCTTGGTCACATTGTGCACATTATGATGATGTCCTACCGAGTGGGCCCAGAGATACCTCTCCGTTTACACGGAGTGACAAATCCCAGTCTCGATTCGTGCCAACCCAACAGACACTTTCGGAGATACCTGTAATGCACCTTTATAGTCACCCAGTTACGTTGTGACGTTTGGTACACCCAAAGCATTCCTACGGTATCCGGGAGTTGCACAATCTCATGGTCTAAGGAAAAGATACTTGACATTAGAAAAGCTTTAGCATACAAACTACACGATCTTTGTGCTAGGCTTAGGATTGGGTCTTGTCCATCACATCATTCTCCTAATGATGTGATCCCGTTATCAACGACATCCAATGTCCATAGCCAGGAAACCATGACTATCTGTTGATCACAACGAGCTAGTCAACTAGAGGCTCACTAGGGACATATTGTGGTCTATGTATTCACACGTGTATTACGATTTCCGGATAATACAGTTATAGCATGAATAAAAGACTATTATCATGAACAAAGAAATATAATAATAACCAATTTATTATTGCCTCTAGGGCATATTTCCAACAGTCTCCCACTTGCACTAGAGTCAATAATCTAGTTCACATCGCCATGTGATTAACACTCACAGGTCACATCGCCATGTAACCAACATCCAAAGAGTTTACTAGAGTCAATAATCTAGTTCACATCCCTATGTGATTAACACTCAATGAGTTCTGGGTTTGATCATGTTGCTTGTGAGAGAGGTTTTAGTCAATGGGTCTGAACCTTTCAGATCCGTGTGTGCTTTACAAATCTTTATGTCATCTCCTAGATGCAGCTACCACGCTCTATTTGGAGCTATTCCAAATAACTGTTCTACTTGGAGCAATTCTAAATTGTTGCTCCATTATACGTATCCGGTATCTCTACTCAGAGCTATCCGGATAGGTGTTAAGCTTGCATCGTCGTAACTCTTTACGTCGAACTCTTTATCACCTCCATAACCGAGAAAATTCCTTAGTCCACTAGTTACTAAGGATAACTTTGACCGCTGTACTGTGATCCATTCTTGGATCACTCTTGTACCCCTTGACTGACTCATGGCAAGGCATACTTCAGGTGCGGTACACAGCATAGCATACTGTAGAGCCTACGTCTAAAGCATAGGGGGCGACCTTCGTCCTTTCTCTCTTTTCTGCCGAGGTCGAGCTTTAAGTCTTAACTTCGTACCTTACAACTCAGGCAAGAACTTCTTCTTTGACTGATCCATCTTGAACACCTTCAAGATCATGTTAAGGTATGTGCTCATTTGAAAGTACCATTAAGCGTTTTGACCTATCCTTATAGATCTTGATGCTCAATGTTCAAGTAGCTTAATCCAGGCTTTCCATTGAAAAACACTTTCCAAATAAGCCTATATGCTTTCCAGAAATTCATTTCTGATCATCAACATGTCAACAACATATACTCATCAGAAATTCTATAGTGCTCCCACTCACTTCTTTGGAAATACAAGTTTCTCATAAACTTTGTATACACCAAAATCTTTGATCATCTCATCAAAGCGCACATTCCAACTCCGAGATGCTTACTCCAGTCCTTAGAAGGATTGCTGGAGCTAGCATACCTTTTAGCATCCTTAGGATCGACAAAAACCTTTCTGATTGTATCACATACAACCTTTCCTTACGAAGACTGGTAAGGAAACTCGTTTTGTCATCCATCTGCCAGATTTCATAAATGCAGCTAATGCTAACATGTCCGACGGACTTAGGCATCGCTACGGATGAGAAAATCTCATCGTAGTCAGCTCCTTGAACTTGTGAAAAACTCTTCGCCACAAGTCGAGCTTTATAGATGGTGACATTACCGTCTACGTCCATCTTCTTCTTAAAGATCCATTTATCTCAATGGCTTGCCGATCATCGGGCAAGTCCACCAAAGTCCATGCTTTGTTTTGATACATGGATCCTATCTCGGATTTCATGGTTTCTTAACCATTTGTCGGAATTTGGGCCCACCATCGCTTCTCCATAGCTCGTAGGTTCATTGTTGTCTAGCAACATGACCTTCAAGACAGGATTACTGTACCACTCTGAAGTAGTACGTATCCTTGTCACCCTACGAGGTACGGCAGTGACTTGATCCGAAACTTCATGATCACTATCATAAGCTTCTACTTCAATTGGTGTAGGTGCCACATGAACAACTTCCTGTGCCCTGATACACACTGGTTGAAGTGATGGTTCAATAACCATATCAAGTCTCCACCATCCTCCCACTCAACTCTTTCGAGACAAACTTTTCCTCGAGAAAGGACCCGGTTCAAGAAACAATCCTTTATTGCTTTCGGATCTAAGACAGGAGGCATACCCAACTGTTTTGGGTGTCCTATGAAGATGCATTTTATCCGCTTTGGGTTCGAGCTTATCAATCCTGAAACTTTTTCACATAAGCGTCGCAGCCCCAAACCTTTAAGAAACGACAACTTAGGTTTCTCTAAACCATAATTCATACGGTGTCATCTCAACGGAATTACGTGGTGCCCTATTTAAAGTGAATGTGGTTGTCTCTAATGCCTAACCCATGAACAATAGTGGTAATTCGATAAGAGACATCATGGTACGCATCATATCCAATAGGGTGCAACTATGATGTTCGGACACACCATCACACTATGGTGTTCCAGGCGGTATTAATTGTGAAACAATTTCCACAATGTCTTAATTGTGTGCCAAAGCTCGTAACTCAGATATTCATCTCTATGATCATATCATAGACATTTTATCCTCTTGTCACAATGATCTTCTACTTCACTCTGAAATTACTTGAACCATTCAATAATTCAGACTTGTGTTTCATCAAGTAAATATTCTCAACATCTACTCGAATCATCTGTGAAGTAAGAACATAACAATATTCACTGCATGCCTCAGCACTCATTGGACTGCACACATCAAAATGTGTTACTTCCAACAAGTTGCTATCTTGTTCCATTTTACTGAAAAACGAGGCTTTTCAGTCATCTTGCCCATGTGGTATGATTTGCATATCTCAAGTGATTCAAAATCAAGTGAGTCCAAACGATCCATCTACATGGAGTTTCTTCATGCGTATACACCAATAGACGTGGTTCGCATGTCTCAAACTTTTCAAAAACGAGTGAGTCCAAAGATCCATCAACATGGAGCTTCTTCATGCGTTTTATACCATTATGACTCACATGGCAGTCCACAAGTAAGTGGTACTATCATTACTATCTTATATCTTTTGGCATGAAAATGTGTATCACTACGATCGAGATTCAATAAACCATTCCTTTAGGTGCAAGACCATTGAAGGTATTATTCAAATAAATAGAGTAACCATTATTCTCCTTAAATGAATAACCGTATTGCGATAGTCATAATCCAATCATGTCTATGCTCAACGCAAACACCAAATGACAATCATTCAGGTTTAATACTAATCTTGACGGTAGAGGGAGCGTGCGATGTTTGATCACATCAAACTTGGAAACACTTCCAACACATATCGTCAGCTCACCTTTAGCTAGTCTCCGTTTATTCCGTAGCTCTTTTATTTCGAGTTACTAATCACTTAGCAATCGAACCGGTATCTAATACCCTGGTGCTACTAGGAGTACTAGTAAAGTACACATTAACATAATGTATATCCAATATACTTCTATCGACCTTGCCAGCCTTCTCATCTACCAAGTATCTAGGGTAATGTTGCTCTAGTGGTTGTTCCCCTTATTATAGAAGCACTTAGTCTCGGGTTTGGGTTCAACCTTGGGTTTCTTCACTAGAGCAGCAACTGATTTGCTGTTTCATGAAGTATCCCTTCTTGCCCTTGCCCTTCTTGAAACTAGTGGTTTCACCAACCATCAACAATTGATGCTCCTTCTTGATTCCTACTTTCGCGGTGTCAAACATCATGGATACCTCAAGGATCATCATATCTATCCTTCATATGTTATAGTTCATCACGAAGCTCTAGCAGCTTGGTGGCAATGACTTTGGAGAAACATCACTATCTCATCTGGAAGATCAACTCCCACTCGATTCAAGTGATTGTTGTACTCAGACAATCTGAGCACAAGCTCAACGATTGAGCTTTTCTCCCTTAGTTTGTAGGCTAAGAAAATTGTCGGAGGTCTCATACCTCTTGACGTGGGCACGAGCCTGAAATCCTAATTTCAGCCCTCGAAACATCTCATATGTTCCGCGATGTTTCGAAAACGTCTTTAGTGCCTCAACTCTAAACCGTTTAACTGAACTATCACGTAGTTATCAAAACGTGTATGTCCGATGTTCGCAACATCCTCAAACGACGTTTGGGGTTCAGCACACTGAGCGGTGCATTAAGGACATAAGCTTTCTACTGTCCGCATAATCGCTACTTTCAACTTTCAACTATATTTTCTCTAGGAACATATCTAAAGAGTGGAACTAAAGCGCGAGCTTACGACATAATTTGCAAAAGGTCTTTTGACTATGTTCAAGATAATTAAGTTCATCTTATGAACTCCCACTCAGATAGACATCCCTCTGGTCATCTAAGTGATTACATGATCCGAGTCAACCAGGCCATGTCCGATCATCACGTGAGACGGACTAGTCATCATCGGTGAACATCTTCATGTTGATCGTATCTGCTATACGACTCATGCTCGACCTTTCGGTCTCCGTGTTCCGAGGCCATGTCTGTACATGCTAGGCTCGTCAAGTTAACCCTAAGTGTTTTCGCGTGTGTAAATCTGTCTTACACCCGTTGTATGTGAACGTAAGAATCCATCACACCCGATCATCACGTGGTGCTTAGAAGCGACGAACTGTAGCAACGGTGCACAGTTAGGGGAGAACACTTCTTGAAATTGTTGTAAGGGATCATCTTATTTACTACCGTAGTTCTAAGCAAACAAGATGCATAAACATGATAAACATCACATGCAATCAAATAGAGTAGTGACATGATATGGCCAATATCATATAGCTCCTTTGATCTTCATCTTCGGGGCTCCATGATCATCTTGTCACCGGCATGACACCATGATCTCCATCATCATGATCTCCATCATCGTGTCTTCATGAAGTTGTCACGCCAACGACTACTTCTACTTCTATGACTAACGCGTTTAGCAATAAAGTAAAGTAGTTTACATGGCGTTCTTCAATGACACGCAGGTCATACAATAAATAAAGACAACTCCTATGGCTCCTGCCGGTTGTCATACTCATCGACATGCAAGTCGTGAATCCTATTACAAGAACATGATCAATCTCATACATCACATATCATTCATCACATTCTTCTTGGCCATATCACATCACATAGCATACCCTGCAAAAACAAGTTAGACGTCCTCTAATTGTTGTTTGCATGTTTTACGTGGCTGCTATGGGTTTCTAGCAAGAACGTTTCTTACCTACACAAAAACCACAACGTGATATGTCAATTGCTATTTACCCTTCATAAGGACCCTTTTCATCGAATCCGTTCCGACTAAAGTGGGAGAGACTGGCACCCGCTAGCCACCTTATGCACCAAGTGCATGTCAATCGGTGGAACCTGTCTCACGTAAGTGTACGTGTAAGGTCGGTCCGGGCCGCTTCATCCCACAATATCGTCGAAACAAGATTGGACTAGTAACGGTAAGCATATTGAACAAAATCAACGCCCACAACTACTTTGTGTTCTACTCGTGCAAAGAATCTACGCAATAGACCTAGCTCATGATGCCACTGTTGGGGAACGTAGCAGAAATTCAAAATTTTCCTACGTGTCACCAAGATCTATCTATGGAGAAACCAGCAACGAGGGGAAGGAGAGTGCATCTACATACCCTTGTAGATCGCTAAGCGGAAGCGTTCAAGAGAACGGGGTTGAAGGAGTCGTACTCGTCGTGATCCAAATCACCGGAGATCCTAGTGCCGAACGGACGGCACCTCCGCATTCAACACACGTACAGCCCGGTGACGTCTCCCACGCCTTGATCCAGCAAGGAGAGAGGGAGAGGTTGAGGAAGAATCCATCCAGCAGCAGCACAACAGCGTGATGGTGGTGGAGGAGCGTGGCAATCCCGCAGGACTTCGCCAAGCACCATGGGAGAGGAGGAGTAGGGAGAGAGGTAGGGCTGCACCAAGAGGGAGAGAACTCATGTGTTGGCAGCCCCAAAACCTCAAGTATATATAGGGGGAAGGGGGGCTGCGCCCCCTTTAGGGTTTCCCACCCCAAGGGGTGCGGCCAACGGGGGGAGGAGTGCCTCCCAAGTCAAGTGGAGGCCCTCCCCCTTAGGGTTTCCCCTTCCCATGCGCATGGGCCTTGGGGGGGCTGGTGCCCCTGGCCCATTAAGGCTAGGGCGCCCCCCTACAGCCCATGCTACTGTATTGGACGTGGTGGAACAATTTTCGTACTTCCGGACCCCTCCGGAATCCTCCGGAACCTTCTGGAAGCTTCCCGGTACAATACCGAAAAAACCCGAACTTTTTCTGGAACCCGAACAACAACTTTCCATATATAAATCTTTACCTCCGGACCATTCCGGAACTCCTCGTGACGTCCGGGATCTCATCCGGGACTCCGAACAACATTCGGTAACCACATACAAACTTCCTTTATAACCCTAGCGTCACCGAACCTTAAGTGTGTAGACCCTACGGGTTCGGGAGACATGCAGACATGACCGAGACGTTCTCCGGTCAATAACCAACAGCGGGATCTGGATACCCATGTTGGCTCCCACATGTTCCATGATGATCTCATCGGATGAACCACGATGTCAAGGACTCAATCGATCCCGTATTCAATTCCCTTTGCCTAGCGGTATTTTACTTGCCCGAGATTCGATCGTCGGTATACCGATACCTTGTTCAATCTCGTTACCGGCAAGTCTCTTTACTCGTTCCGTAACACATCATCCCGTGATCAACCCCTTGGTCACATTGTGCACATTATGATGATGTCCTACCGAGTGGGCCCAGAGATACCTCTCCGTTTACACGGAGTGACAAATCCCAGTCTCGATTCGTGCCAACCCAACAGACACTTTCGGAGATACCTGTAATGCACCTTTATAGTCACCCAGTTACGTTGTGACGTTTGGTACACCCAAAGCATTCCTACGGCATCCGGGAGTTGCACAATCTCATGGTCTAAGGAAAAGATACTTGACATTAGAAAAGCTTTAGCATACGAACTACACGATCTTTGTGCTAGGCTTAGGATTGGGTCTTGTCCATCACATCATTCTCCTAATGATGTGATCCCGTTATCAACGACATCCAATGTCCATAGCCAAGAAACCATGACTATCTGTTGATCACAACGAGCTAGTCAACTAGAGGCTCACTAGGGACATATTGTGGTCTATGTATTCACACGTGTATTACGATTTCCGGATAATACAGTTATAGCATGAATAAAAGACTATTATCATGAACAAAGAAATATAATAATAACCAATTTATTATTGCCTCTAGGGCATATTTCCAACATAATTAGCAAGCATGGTGGAAATTTCAGCTTCAGATATCTTTCTTTTATTTGTAACAATATCTTTCATGTACTTAGCATAAGGACTGATTTTAAGCATATCAGGCAAACACATAAGCAGGAAGATATGTCTAATCATTTCAGCAAAGCGCTCAAAATCCTCATCATCCTTTTTCTTGGATGGCTTAGGAGGAAAAGGCATAGGTTTCTGAACCCATGGTTCTCTTTCTTTACTGTGCTTCCTAGCAACGAATTCTCTCTTATCATAAGTTTGATTCTTTGATTGTGGGTTATCAAGGTCAATAGCAGGTTCAATTGCTACATCATTGTTATTACTAGGTTGAGCATCAACATGAACATCATCATTAACATTATCACTATGTTCATGTTCATTGCCAGATTGGGTTTCAGCATCAGAAATAGAAATATCATTGGGATTCTTAGGGGTGTCAACAACAGGTTCACTAGAAGCATGCAATGTCCTATCATCTTTCTTTTTCTTTTTCTTAGAAGGACTAGGTGCATCAATATTAGGCCTCTAAGAATCTTGCTCAACTCTTTTAGGATGGCCCTCAGGATACAAAGGTTCCTAAGTCATTCTACCACCCCTAGTCATAACTCTAACAACATTATCATTTTCTTATTATTTAATTCATTAAGCAAATCATCTTGTGCTTTAAGCACTTGTTCTACTTGAGTGGTAACCATAGATGCATATTTACTAATAAGCTTAAGGTCACCTTTAGCTCTAGACATATAATCACTCAAGTGTTCAATCATATAAGCATTACGTTTCAAATTGTCTACCAACATAAGCATTGAAGTTTTCTTGTTTAACAATAAAATTATCAAACTCATCCAGGCATTGGCTAGCAGACTTATAACGAGGGATATCACTTTCATCAAATCTATAGAGAGAATTTACCTTTACTAGCCGTGTCGGGTTATCAAGACCATGTATTTGTTCAATAGGTGGTAAATTCTTAACATCTTTAGCTTTAATACATTTTTCTTTCATAGATTTCTTTGCCTCTTGCATATCTTCAGGACTGAGAAATAGAATACCCCTTTTCTTTGTAGTTGGCTTAGGAGTTGGTTCAGGAAGTGTCCAATCATTATCATTACTCAATATATTATTCAATAGCAATTCAGCTTGCTCAACAGTTCTTTCCCTAAAAACACAACCAGCACAACTATCCAGGTGGTCTCTAGAAGCATTGGTTAGTCCATTATAAAAGATATCAAGTATTTCATTTTTCTTGAGAGGATGATCAGGCAAAGCATTAAGTAATCGGAGAAGCCTCCCCCAAGCTTGTGGGAGACTCTTCTTCAATTTGCACAAAATTATATATTTCCTTTAAGGAAGCTTGTTTCTTATGAGCGGGGAAATATTTAGCGGAGAAGTAATAAAGCATATCCTGGGGACTAAGCGCACAACCAGGAGCAAGAGAATTAAACCATATTTTAGCATCACCCTTTAATGAGAACAGAAATAACTTAAGGATATAATAATAACGATTTTTCTCCTCATGAGCAAATAGGGTGGCTATATCATTCAATTTAGTAATATGTGCCACAACAGTTTCAGATTCATAGCCATAAAAAGGATCAGATTCAACCAAAGTAATTAACTCAGGATCAACAGAGAAATCATAATCCCTATCAGAAATACAGATAGGTGAAGTAGAAAAAGCAGGGTCATATTTCATTCTAGCATTCAGAGACTTTTCTTTCAGCTTAGCTAACAGTTTCTTAAGATTATATCTATATTTGCAAACAAAAAGGTCTCTAGCAGTTTCTTCATCCATAACATAACCTTCAGGAACATCAGGCACTTCATATCTAGGGGGAGAATCTTCATCATCACTTTCATCAATATTATCAGTTTCAATAATTTCATTCTCTCTAACCCTAGCAAGTTGTTTCATCAAGGAATTCACCTAATGGCACAGTAGTATTGATCATAGAAGTAGTTTCATCATAAGCATCATGCATAGCAGAAGTGGCATCATCAATAACATGCGACATATCAGAATCAATAGCAGGTGTAGGTGTTGCAAGTTTACTCAAAACAGAAGGTGAATCAAGTGCAGAGCTAGATGGCAGTTCCTTACCTCCCCTCGTAGTTGAGGGAAAAATCTTGGTTCTTTCATCTTTCAAGTTCCTCATAGTGATCAGTGGATATAAATCCCAAGTGACTCAAAGAATAGAGCTATGCTCCCCGACAACGGCGCCAGAAAATAGTCTTGATAACCCACAAGTATAGGGATCACAACAGTTTTCGAGGGTAGAGTATTCAACCCAAATTTATTGATTCGACACAAGGGGAGCCAAAGAATATTCTCAAGTATTAGCAGTTGAGTTGTCAATTCATCCACACCTGAAAGACTTAATATCTGCAGCAAAGTAGTACGGAAGTAACGGTAACGGTGCAAAAGTAAAACTAGCAATTTTGTAGTAAACGTAACAGTGGTAACGGAGAAGTAACTAAACAAAGAACAATATATGAAAAGCTCATAGGCAATGGATCAGTGATGGATAATTATGCCGGATGCGATTCCTATGCAACAGTTATAACATAGGGTGACACAGAACTAGCTCCTATTCATCATTGTAATGTAGGCATGTATTCCGAATCTAGTCATACGTGCTTATGGAAAAGAACTTGCATGACATATTTTGTCCTACCCTCCCGTGGCAGCGGGGTCCTATTGGAAATTAAGGGATATTAAGACCTCCTTTTAATAGAGTACCGGACCAAAGCATTAACACTGAGTGAATACATGAAATCCTCAAACTACGGTCATCACCGGGAGTGGTCCCGGTTATTGTTCCTTCGGGGTTGCCGAATCATAACATATAGTAGGTGACTATTGACTTGCAAGATAGGATCAAGAACTCACATATATTCATGAAAACATAATAGGTTCAAATCTGAAACCATGGCACTCGAGCCCTAGTGACAAGCATTAAGCATGGCAAAGTATAGCAACATCAATCTGAGAACATAATGGATACTAGGGATCAAACCCTAATGAAACTAACTCGATTAGATGGTAAATCTCATCCAACCCATCACCGTCTAGCAAGCCTGCGATGGGATTACTCACGCACGGCGGTGAGCATCACGAAATTTGTGATGGAGGATGATTGATGATGACGATGGCGATGGATTCCCCTCTCCGGAGCCCTGAACGAACTCCAGATCAGCTGTCCCGAGGAAGATTAGGGCTTGGCAGCGGCTCCATATTGTAAAGGCGATAATCCTTCTCTTTGATTTTTTTCTCCCCGAAAGTGAATATATGGAGTTGGAGTAGAGGTCGGTGGAGGTCCAGGGGGTCCACGAGGCAGGGGGCGCACCCCGGGGGGGCTGCACCCTCGTGGACAGGGTGTGGGCCCCCTGACGTTGATTCTTTCACCAATATTTTTTATTAATTCCAAAACGTGTCTCTGGGGATTTTCAGGTCATTCCAAGAACTTTTATTTCTGCACAAAAATAACACCATGACAATTCTGCTAAAAAAACGCCAGTCCGGGTTAGTTCCATTCAAATCATGCAAGTTAGAGTCCAAAACAAGGGCAAAAGTGTTTGGAAAAGTAGATACGTTGGAGACGTGTCAATGTTCGATGAGGTTTCTAGAGAGGAAGGTGCAGGAATGATTTTGGGTGGGCCCGTGTAGTTGAACGCAAACGTGGCACGAGTCCGAACACCTGCAAACCTCCCTGGTTTTGGTATCGGTTTGTGGGATCTCAGACATTCGGATGCATCCGTGGACGTTTGACTGACGATGTTGAATGGCAAAAAAATGTCCAGACATGCCGCTACAGACGTTTATGGGAGGTTTGATGATCCGTGTTCGAGTTAACTGTCGGGGTTATGATCCTGACAATGAGTACTAGGGGTACGAATGATGGGGTGTTCAAGAATTGCTCGTTCCTAGGGCGGAGCTCCTCGCGTTGCTCCCGAGTCAGAGCTTGCGGGACATATCACTACTAGGGAAAAGCCTAACAGTAGCACGTGTATTAGGTGTATCAGTAGTGCGGGGCCCCGCGCTACTGATACGACTCTACAACTGATGTGACAACTGGTTCCAAAGATATTGTTTCACATCCAAAAATATTTCAGGTTATTTCGTGCTCTAAACAGAAGGACAAGAACTTGGATCATTGGAATTCGATGCCACAAGTATCAGAAAAATGTATCGTGGAGAAGAGAAATATGGCCGAGGTACAAGACGTCCAAGTGCAGCCAGTCAGTGAACATGTGTTTTATATTGGATCTGTTGTCTTAAAGTTCCCATCGACACTTGAACCAAAGGAAGAGGCAATCAAGCCTAATTTTAGAACGCCCCCGTGTAGTTGGTTTTTCGTTGGAAAGAATTCCAATTCAGGCTCTACATGGTAACGTGAGGGTCAAGTTTATATTTTATCCAGTAGTCCTACTTACGTAGACTTTCTTTTGAGTCCTAGGTCCTTACGTGATCAATCTTGCCGGTTTGTTAATTAGGTAAGATTCGCTTAGTTAAACTAGAAAAGAGAGATAGATCGTTCGTATCTTGCATGTTGGGTCGGTTCCATCAGGTGTGTGGCGCCTATAAAAAGGGCAGGCTACGGCCAATGTACGGAGGCTATTTTTTAAAAGTTTAGACAGAATATTGTATCCATTACGAAGCGGCCCTCTTTGGGTGTCGCTGCTATTTATCTCGCGTGATTTTTCTGTATGAAAGTTGCACTTGGCTCGAGGTCCGTTCGTCACCGACGGGTTGCGCGCTGGTAACGTCTAGTACGGCGGAAGTTCCTTGTGTGTCGAGGGATTGTCCGTTGGTCGTCGTCACCCCTGCTCCAGGTTACGCGTACCGCTCGTGTAATTGGGAGTATTTTTTATCGGTGGATCTTGGAGGTTATTGCATAGTAAAAGATTGGGACAAATCATCGGCACGTCTGAGGTCGTGCTCTCATCAGTTGGTATCAGATTACTGGGTTTATTACGGTGCAAATTTTCTCTTTAATTTGTTCATACATATTCTAAAACTGCGATGAGGATGGAGTATTATTTTGATGGTGAGATGTCCCAATGTGAGAAGGATCCGTCACGAGCCCTTTCATGGTTTCAAATCTACACAAGAGTGAAGGTTGGGCCAACTACTTGTGCTGCAATGTTTGATCGTTCTTCAGAAATAAATTTGGTGAGTCAAACCTTGGTTGATGCATTGAAGCTAGTAGTAATAGAGCATCCAGACCCATATAAGCTCAGATGGCAGGGAAAATTTGTGACAATAAAACATCAAGTAGAGGTGACCTTTGGATTTTGTGGATTTACCAATTCAGTTTTCTGTGATGTTCTTCCATATCACATGTATATGTGTAGCTTGATACTTGGTAAATCTTGGACAAAAAAGAGGGAGCTACAGATTGATAAATCTGGCTATTTTTCTTGGAGGAAATTTCAGAATTTTCGTAATGGTCGATGGATTTATTTTGAAGCATACTCTTCCGAACAATATTTGGAAGATCGTAAGAGAAGAGACCGAGCACATGCTGCAATTAATGCAAAGAAAGAAGTAGAGCAGATCTTGCTAGAAAAGAAAAAGGAGGAGGATAGTCTTGTTGGAACTAAAAATATTTCTTCACATGAGAAGAACAAAGAGAAACCAGCAGTACCAACGAGTGGGCTGAATATGCAACTTAAGAGGGTACATGATGAAGATGACTTGATAGTGGACAAAGGTCAGTGCATGAGTTTATTTCAAACTCGGTGTGACATTAAAGGTGTGGCGTGCAAGTTAATTATTGATGGAGGCAGTTGCACTAATGGCATTAGCAAGATGTTGGTGGAGAAACTTGGTTTGTCCGCATGGCGATATGACGAACCATATCATTTAAAGTGGTTGAACAATTGTGGGAAGCTCAAAATTACACATAAAGTGCGTGTACCATTTTCAGTTGGACAGTATGTTGATGATGTGGAATGCGATGTTTTACTGCTGGAAGTTTGTGGTTTATTACTTGGACGACCATGGCAGCATGATCGTAATGCCATGCATGCTGGCAGGTCCAATACTTATACATTTGTTCATTCCGGAAAGCAAATGACACTTAAGCCGATGGCTGAGAAATTAATTTGCTCAGATGTGATATTAACAGTGCAAAAGGAGAGGGCTGACAAGAAAAATACGAAACCAACGGTGGTGTCTCTTCAAGTGGAGGGGGGTGATATTCTTTCAGTAAATAAGAAGGTCCATAAAGCCACCACGAAGCCGAGGACGACTTCGTTTCAAGCGGGGGAGGATGATGTGGCAACTGGTTTCAAAGATATTGTTTCACATCCAAAAATATTTCAGGTTATTTCGTGCTCTAAACAGAAGGACAAGAACTTGGATCATTGGAATTCGATGCCACAAATATCAGAAAAATGTATCGTGGAGAAGAGAAATATGGCCGAGGTACAAGACGTCCAAGTGCAGCCAGTCAGTGAACATGTGTTTTATATTGGATCTGTTCTCTTAAAGTTCCCATCGACACTTGAACCAAAGGAAGAGGCGATCAAGCCTAATTTTAGAACGCCCCCGTGTAGTTGGTTTTTCGTTGGAAAGAATTCCAATTCAGGCTCTACATGGTAACGTGAGGGTCAAGTTTATATTTTATCTAGTAGTCCTACTTACGTAGACTTTCTTTTGAGTCCTAGGTCCTTACGTGATCAATCTTGCTGGTTTGTTAATTAGGTAAGATTCGTTTAGTTAAACTAGAAAAGAGAGATATATCGTTCGTATATGTTGGGTCGGTTCCATCAGGTGTGTGGCGCCTATAAAAAGGGCAGGCTACGGCCAATGTATGGAGGCTATTTTTTAAAAGTTTAGACAGAATATTGTATCCATTACGAAGCGGCTCTCTTTGGGTGTCGCTGCTATTTATCTCGCGTGATTTTTCTGTATGAAAGTTGCGCTTGGCTCGAGGTCCGTTCGTCACCGACGGGTTGCGCGCTGGTAACGTCTAGTACGGCGGAAGTTCCTTGTGTGTCGAGGGATTGTCCGTTGGTCGTTGTCACCCCTGCTCCAGGTTACGCGTACCGCTCGTGTAATTGGGAGTATTTTTTATCGATGGATCTTGGAGGTTATTGCATCGTAAAAGATCGGGACAAATCATCGGCACATCTGAGGTCGTGCTCTCATCAACAACTAACATGTATCAGTAGCGCGTGTCTACCCACACTACTGCTATACATGGCTAGTAGCAGCGAGCTTCAGCACAACGCGCTACTGCTAATATCTGCAGCGCTTTTTATTTAGGGTGCGCTACTGATAAGAGCGCGCTGCTGCTAACTCTTCTCCCCTCGCTACTGTTAGTTTTATTAGTTTTTGTTTTTTTTTCTGCATATTTGTTTTGTATTTGAACAGGCTTTATACAATAATCTTTAAGCATATCATACACATACAAATGTAATCATAGCATCAAATCATGTTGTTGTCATAATCATCATCCAACACAAAGTGGTCTCTCATCATCATCTCGAAATAGCGATACAAGTCTCGATTACTTGCAACAACATTGTCATCCATCTAAACAATGATATACGTGAGAAGAGCTATCACTATGAGTGAGAGCGGAACTATGCAGCACATGAGTTTGTATCCCTCTCTCGCACTAGGGTGAACCTAAACTAACTACTGGTTGTCGCTCGGAAACTAGAAACCTGTATTCCTGGGCCTGACACTTCGGCCACTCGTCGTATACTCCTAGCGTAGCACTTCTTTGCCATCGATGATCTATGCACCTACATCGTCACATGAGGCGATGATATGCAACATATATAGTTGAGCAACACAAAGAGACAGACTTGACAAAAATAGAAGCAACATATCATAAGCATAAATAACAAAGTTCATCGTACCCAAAATGCCCTAACTAGAGTGATCTTTGCTAGTCGAGGTGGACTGTTTAATTACATCACAAATAAAGTTTCGTCGTGCATAACTCAAAGTTTCGTCATACAGAAAGTATGGACTAAACGAACACATTGTCATATATCGGCAATCACTCAAACATGTCATGTCATCCATCCAAGTCAGGGATATAGTCCCCGAGCTTAGTGAAAGGATTCAGGTCGAGACGCTAAGCACCTACGCGTGTTCGGACGTCTTCCCGCGACATTTTCCCTTCCTCGTAGAACATCCCTGTTTTTTCGAGGACCTCCTTCATGATGATTTGGGCAAGTTCATGCTGGATGTGATAGAACTCAGCTCGAAGCCGATAATCTTTGATATCTCCTACATTCTCTGCCCATTGCATAATATGGGCATCCCCGGATGTAGGTGACATGCGAAGGTTCTGTTGATCCCGTCCGTACTCAAACATGTGGTGTAGGACATAGAATCCATCACTAAGAGTATCACTCGGTTGCTGGATGCAGCAGAAGTCGGTCTTATGGCTGAAGGCGGGCCTGCCGTCCCTCTTCTTCTTGGTCTTGATCTCTCCACCCCATACGCCGTAGAAAAAGATAGCACTACCGAGAACAGACTTGATGTGGGTGTAATCCTTTTTGTTCATGTTCTTTGACGAGTCCAAGTAAAGAGCATGGGAGTATTGGGGGTAAAGAATGATGAGGACAATGCGCCCGTGGCTGCGCAAAATAAGTACACCTCAAATTAATTAGCCTCCACCGTGCAAATGAATGATTGAAATTGAAGGAAGGATATCTGCGCGGATGACTTAGAGGGGATGATAAGGCACGAGAATCGTCTCCTTATCCTTATTGGCAACCATGAAATCGACGATGTAGTCCCTCGCATATTCATGGTGCTTTGCACAGACTGCCAAGAAGCCCTCGTGCATGAAGTACGGGTCAGCGACACAGATATAAGGTATCCGCTCAATCCCGATGATGTAGTTCATGTACAAGTCATAAAGGTGGACAAACGTAAAATCCAGCTTCTTCAAGTAAAACATGTCGAGGATGTAATCAAATCGAAGGAAGAACTTCTCCGCGCGGAATGTGTCAACATACAACCTTTGCCGCGACACGTTAACCACGTAGAGTGGGTATCCTGGATTTTCCAAGGCGACTAGGCTTTTCTCTCTTTGCAGCACATCGTCATGAAGTCTCCTTAGATCGCCATGTATGTCCTCTACCGATGCCTTAGGTATGATTGGTTCACCGGGGATATGGTGTTTCGCTGCACCGCAGACAGGTATACGGTCTTGAACCCGAGGCTGCGGAGGCGGCTGGATCATAGCAGCAGCTTTATTGTTGCCTTTCCTCGCTCTCTTCTGATGCTTCTTTGGTCTTCTATAATATGTTCAGGCTCCGGAGGCGGCAATTCAGGCACCAAGTCGTGACACTCAAACCCTGAGTACTCATACTGCTGAGCCATCAATCCTCCATCATCAGTGACGCCAATATTGACATACTGTTGGGTGTCATCGTCATCCCCATCCTCATCTATGGCGATGTCATCAATGACTAATGGAGCCTCTTCCTCACCCCCACTATCACCCAGCACGACAGACGACACTAATTGGGTAGGTGGGGTGCTGATCTTCATACCTTGTGGAGGTTGCGTGGTCTTGGGTGTGCTCCCGGCCGCCTCTAGATGAAGCAGACTCTTTGCCCACAACAAGACCCATGTCTTGCAATTGCCAGGCCATCACGGGGTCTCGTCATCATCTCCTCCTAGTACCGGAGGAGCCAAATTCTAGCACGGAAACCTTGAAGATGTGAGGGGGGATCGGCCGGCTGTGGAACAATTGTTCCTTCGGCTTCATTATCGTCACCTTCCCTACATCCACCTTCTGGCCGTTGATGTCGTACAATATGGTGCACGGGGTGTCGGCCTGCAAAGACAGGTCTGCGGCGTGAGACATCTAAAAGGCAACGGAAATGGGAGATTATACATTTATTGAAGAGGGTCGGTCTGACAGGTACTGTGAGGGTGTCGAGCTCAGCCAAAGACGAAGCACCGCCGAGCACGTCCGAGACGGAGGACGGCTACTATGAGCAGGTGCGGGAGCCGGTGCAGGAGCAGGTGCGGGAGCCGGTGCAGGAGAAGGTTCTGGTGCAGGTGCTGGTGCAATGCTAGTCGAGCTGCTCCCAAAGAAGTTGCCAAGGAGAAAGTCTGCTGCATATTTATTTGGATTTTGCCTGCTCCAACTAACGACAGCCGGAACCAAGGCAACTACTGCTTGTTTTGCGGTAGCTACCGCTGTTGCGACTATCTCAGCTGATTTCTTCTCAACCGCAATCTCAACCTTCTTGTCGATGTTTTTTTCAGTTAACCTCCGTCTTTCCTTTCTCTCCTCCGTGGTCTCACCGTGGTACTTCTTCCATGTGGCACTGTCTCCGACACCGTGCACACATCCATACGACGGCCGAGTGTCCACCGGGAGTCGTTTCAATATGTTCACGCCCAGTTGAATGGGGTGTCCCACTTGGGCCTCGCTAACGCCTCATACGGCGAGTCTCTTTCGTCCACAATCCTGTGTTGCTCTCTTTGCAAAAGGAACAAGGATAGTTTACAAATATGACTAAATGTGCAGTCAAATTGATTAGAAACTAAAATTACCAACAGTCTCATGAACTCTGTCGTGACCGGGTACGTTTCTAAAACCTTCTTGACTGGGTCCCAACGGTACCGTGCCCTGAGGACGTCATGCCCCTGCAGGACGGTGAACTCCGCCAAGGGGTCTGGGATGCCCAGACTTTCACGTTCCGCATCCTCCTTGGCCCATATGGACCTCTTCCCCATGTAACCACGACTTCCAAGGTGGTGGCACCCCATGTTCCTCTGTTGAAGCCCCTACTTCGACTTTTCTTTGGCATCTTCGGCATTGCAAGCCACCTTGGATATTTGAAATTGTTCTTCCGTGATTGTCAGATTATCCTTTACAATCTCGGAGTAGGGTTCCTTTTTGTTGATGATCCGATGTTTCACCCTTACTTTCCAGGCGGCCAACGCATCGCTAAACTTGGTCATGGCGGGTTTGTTTATCTTCTTCATTGTCAGGTCTTTCTCTGGCTCAGTATATTGGATTTCATCCCGGCCCGGGGACAAGAATATCTGGTGTAGCAGTGTTAGGAGGGAGTGCTTCATATTTGGTATCTTCTTTAGTGCCTCATCGTTGATGGTGGTGCACGCCCGTACGATGCATCCTATTTGATCACCGTAGCAGGAGCGCGCTTCCACAGGTAGTTTTGGCTCAAAATTGTCGTCGTCCACCTCCGTGACCACTAGTCTAGTAGTGAGGAGCTGGTTTGGGCGTCGACATCTCCTCTTCGGTTCCGGTTCTATGGCTTTGACAGTCTTGGTGCCGGTCTCGGTGCCGGTCTGGGTCTCAACGCTAGTCTCGGCGCCGGTCTCGATGTCAGTCTCGAATGTGACAGGTGGACCCAGCAATAACAACCGTGGATCGTCGGCAAGGTTCAAAAATTCATCAGCCGCCAGGTAGACTCCATCGCAATCACCAGAACCCTATCCTTCATTGTTGCTAGCCATGTTTCCTATGATTAAATCTAGTCAATTAATTCTAGACCTAATAAAATGAATAATGACATAAAAAGGCCTATGTTTTGCAGGAAAGTTGATGCCTTCCCGATGCGGAAAATCCCGGGCACTCGATATGTCCTAGTTTGTAGCACAAGTCATCCTGAAATTCATGGAAAATTTTGGCATGACCTTTGCTAAAAAGTGGACAAATCAAGCACCTGAAATTTGCCGGAACGAAAATGAATCAACATTCCGGCAAAACATAGGCCACTCGGCTTCATTCCCTGGAAACAAAAAAAGGTCACTTGGGCACAATCAAAGCACTTCAATGTTGCATATAACATGAGCAAACACTATTGAGGAATTTTCATATAACATGACCACTTCAATGAAAAGATATAATCAACAATAACAGAATATGCAAATGAACATCAATGACATATATCATATAACAACAATCTAGTTTTTTGTTTACATAGCAACAATTACTTTAACCAAGTTTTTGAAAAGAAGAACAATTTTGTTTTTTGTTTATAGCTAAATGCCATAGCTACTATTTTTATTTATAGCTAAATACTTTTGTTTTTTTTCTAAAGCTAAAAGTCTAGGAACTCCATTTTCTCTAACCCTTCTGACCTCACCAAAATTTCCACAGCAAGACCTTAGTACCTACACCCAATTTCTTCAAAAATATTCAACTCCATAGTCCAAATAATTCCAATTTCATTTGAATGAAATTTGGACCAGATTCAGATTGATAGTCCAAATAATTTTTTATAGCTAACTCTTTTTTGTTTATAGCCTCTATTAATTTAAACCTAAATGCTACTATTATTTATATACCCTCTATTAATTTAAAGCTAAATGGAATTACTGTTTAGGCATTTTCATAAAAATTTTCCCTAGCTAATTTCCTAAAAAAATTACTAATCATTTTTCCTAAATGCTAAAAAAATACCTATTGCCCTAAACAAATCTAGGGTTCATATGAACACCTAGGGTTTATATGAACGTCAACACAACATCAATATATAAATTTCCCTAGCAGAGAGAGAGGAGGGTAGGGGAGAGGAGAGGCAGAGCCTTACGGTCAGCGGCGAGGGCAGGCTCGGGCTCGGGCAGCGGAGGTCCTGGGTAGGCTCGGGCGGCGGCGGTGAGGTCGAGGGCAGCGGCGGTGAGCTCGAGGGAGGTGATGGTGAGGTCGACAGCGGCCTCGAGCGGCGGAGGTGAGGTCGAGGGCGGCCTCGGGCGGCGGTGGTGTGGTCGAAGGTGGCAGGGCGATCGATAGCGGCGATGGAGGAGTTGGGGGACAAGGGGAGAGGGGGGAAAGGACTTAGCGAAATTTTGAGCCCGCGCGGGGTTAAGTCAAAATAGCAGTAGCGCGTTTTGGCAAAACGTGCTATAGCTAAGTTAGCTATAGCGCTTTCCATCAAAACGCGCTACCGCTATGCCTTTTTGTTTTATTTTTCTTTTTCTTTTTCTTTTTTTCTTTACATTTTCATTTTTTTCATTTCTCCTTTTTCTATATCTTTCATTTTCATTTACTTTTCTACTTATTTTTTTATTTATTTTCTTTTTCTTAGCAGTAGCGCTCTACACCAGAAACGCGCTGCTACAAGGCATTTACCAGTAGCAAGCTTTCAGTAGAATCACTACTACTATTCCTAGCCTACCGAGAACAGTGTGGGAATTGTAGTAGTAGCACTTTTTCCTGCAGGCATGCTACTGTTATAACCATAACTGTAGCGTGCTTTTTTGACATATGCTATTGCTAAATATCAGTAGCACCCTTCTCTGACCAGCGCTACTGCTATATCTCTATGTATAAGGTTTTCCCTAGTAGTGTATGGCTCATGAGCGGGGGAGTAGTTATCCTCGCCACCTCCGTTGGTGCTCCCGCGGGAAGTGCCCGCACGACCATCCCGGGGACCCGTGAACCCTGATACGTCTCCAACCTATTAACCTATTTTCGATGTTTAATGGGCTTTACTATGCACTTTTACATTATTTTTGGGACTAACCTATTAACCGAAGGCCCGGTCCAAATTGCTGATTTTTGCCTATTTTAGTGTTTTGCAGAAAAGGAATATCAAACAGAGTCCAAACGGAATGAAACCTTCTGGAGAGTTATTTTTGGAACAAACGTAATCCAGGAGACTTAGAGTGGACGTCTAGAAGCAAACGAGGAAGCCACGAGGCAGGAGGGCACGCCCCCCACCCTCGTGGGCCCCTCGTGGCTCCCCTAACCGACTTCCTTTGCCTACATATATATATATATATATATATATATATTCACATACCCTGAAAACATCTAGGAGCACCACGAAACCCTATTTCCACCGCTGCAACCTTCTGTACCCGTGAGATCCCATCTTGGTGCCTTTTCCGGTGCTCCGCCCGAGGGGGAATCGATCATGGAGGGTTTCTAAATCAATGCCATAGCCTCTCCGATGAAGTGTGAGTAGTTTACCACAGACCTTCGGGTCCATAGTTATTAGCTAGATGTCTTCTTCTCTCTCTTTGATTCTCAATACAAAGTTCTCCTCGATCTTCTTGGAGATCTATTCAATGTAATTATTTTTGCGGTGTGTTTGTCGAGCTCCGATGAATTGTGGGTTTATGATCAAGATTATCTATGAACAATATTTGAATCTCCTCTGAATTCTTTTATGTATGATTGGTTATCTTTGCAAGTCTCTTCGAATTATCAGTTTGGTTTGGCCTACTAGATTGATCTTTCTTGCAATGGGAGAAGTGCTTAGCTTTGGGTTCAATCTTGCGGTGTCCTTTCCCAGTGACAGTAGGGGCGGCAAGGTTGTTGCCATCAAGGATAAAAAGATGGGGTTTATATCATATTCCTTGAGTTTATCCCTCTACATCATGTCATCTTGCCTAATGCGTTGCTCTGTTCTTATGAACTTAATACTCTAGATGCATGCTGGATAACGGTCGATGTGTGGAGTAATAGTAGTAGATACAGAATCGTTTCTATCTACTTGTTGCGGACATGATGCCTATATACATGATCATGCCTAGATATTCTCATAACTATGCACTTTTCTATCAATTGCTCGACAGTAATTTGTTCACCCACCGTAATACATATGCTATCTTGAGAGAAGCCACTAGTGAAACCTATGGCTCCCGGGTCTATTTTCCATCATATAAGTTTCCGATCTACTTTATTTTGCAATCTTTACTTTCCAATCTATATCATAAAATTACCAAAAATATTTATTATCTCTATCAGATCTCACTTTTGCAAGTGGCCGTGAAGGGATTGAGAACCCCTTTATCGCGTTGGTTGCAAGATTCTTATTTGTTTATGTAGGTACGAGGGACTTGCGTGTAGCCTCCTACTGGATTGATACCTTGGTTCTCAAAAACTGAGGGAAATACTTACGCTACTTTGTTGCATCACCCTTTCCTCTTCAAGGGAAAAACCAACGCATGCTCAAGAGGTAGCAAGAAGGATTTCTGGCGCCGTTGTCGGGAGTCTACGCTCAAGTCAAGACATGCCAAGTACCCATCACAAACCCTTATCCCTCACATTACATTATTTGCCATTTGCCTCTCATTTTACTCTTCCCCACTTCACCCTTGTCGTTTTATTCGCCCTCTCTTTCCCGTTCGCCTCCTTTTCGCTTGCTTCTTGTGTTGTCGTTCGTCGTCATGGCTAGCTCTTTCCTCCTTCCTTCGTCTCCCGATTTTGAAGTCCTCCACTTCAAACAAAGACAAGGAGAAAATTTAAAAGATGCTTGGTATAGGATGTTAGAATCCTATCATAGTTGCATTATAGAAGGAGATTGCAAGATTTTGCTTCGCAATTTTTATGTTGGGCTAACCATATCCCATAGACTACTCCTTGATTTTTCCGCCAAAGGGAATTTTATTCAAATTGCTCCTAGCTTTGCTTATGAAATTATAGAGGGGATAGTAGGAGTACTTCCCCTACAAAAGGTACCACCCCTTACTCAAGAAGGAACCCAAATCTTAGAGAAATTATGCGAATTGCAAAAATCTATTGAACCTCTTAAAAATGTTGGTGGGAATCTCAACCACATGAATACTTTGATTACACTTTGCAATAAGCGGTTGGATACTCTAGATCTAAAGATCTCTGAGCATGAAGGAAAACGCAAGGAACCTCCCGGATCCGAGCATAACTCCATTAAAAAGACAAATACCAAATATAGCAATACTTAGATATATTCTCGCTTTTATGCCTAGCTAGGGGCGTTAAACGATAGCGCTTGTTGGGAGGCAACCCAATTTTATTTTTGTTCCTTGATTTTTGTTACTGTTTAGTAATAAGTAATTCATATAGCCTGTGTTTAGATGTGGTTTTATGTTTTAATTAGTGTTTGTGACAAGTAGAACCTATAGGATCATCTTGGGTGATAGTTAATTTGATCTTGCTGAAAAACAGAAACTTTTGCACGCACGAGAATAATTTTAATAAATCACAGAAACGTGATTTTTAGTTGATTCTTTTTGCAGTAGATTAATAACAAATTTCCTAGGACTTCATATTTTGGTAGAATTTTCAGGGTTCCATAAGTATTCGAAAGTTACAGATTTCTATAGACTGTTCTGTTTTTGACAGATTCTGTTTTTCGTGTGTTGTTTGCTTATTTTGATGAATCTATGGCTAGTATCGGGGGGTATGAACCATAGAGAAGTTGGAATACAGTAGGTTTAACACCAATATAAATAAATAATGAGTTCATTACAGTACCTTAAAGTGGTGGTTTGTTTTGTTGCACTAACGGAGCTCATGAAATTTTCTGTTGAGTTTTGTGTTGTGAAGTTTTCAAGTTTTGGGTAAAGATTTGATGGATTATGGAATAAGGAGTGGCAAGAGCCTAAGCTTGGGGATGACCAAGGCACCCCAAGGTAAAATTCAAGGACAACCAAAATTATAAGCTTGGGGATGCCCTGGAAGGCATCCCCTCTTTCGTCTTCGTCTATCGGTAACTTTACTTGGTGCTATATTTTTATTCACCACATGATATGTGTTTTGCTTGGAGCGTCTTGTATGATTTGAGTCTTTGCTTTTTAGTTTACCACAATCATCCTTGCTCTACACTCCTTTTGGAGAGACACACATGCATCGGAATTTATTAGAATACTCTATGTGGTTCACTTATACCTTTTGAGCTAGATAATTTTGCTCTAGTGCTTCACTTATATCTTTTTAGAGCACGGCGGTGGTTTTACTTTGTAGAAATTATTGATCTCTCATGCTTCACTTATATTATTTTGAGAGTCTTGTAGAACAACATGGTATTTGCTTTGGTTATAAAATTAGTCCTAATATGATGGGCATCCAAGTTGGGTATAATAAAATATATTATATAGAGTGCATTAAACACTATGATCAATTTGATACTTGATAATTGTTTTGAGATATAAAGGTGGTAATGTTAGAGTCATGCTAGTTGGGTAATTATTAAATTGAGAAATACTTGTGTTAAAGTTGGCAAATCCCGTAGCATGCACGTATGGTGAACGTTTTGTGACAAATTTGTAGCATGGGGTGTTCTTTGATTGCCTTCCTTATGAGTGGAGGTCGGGATCGCGCGATGGTTAACTCCTACCAACCCTTCCCCTAGGAGCATGTGTAGTAGTACTTTGCTTCAAGGGTTAATAAACTTTTGCAATAAGTATATGAGTTCTTTATGACTAATGTGAGTCCATGGATTATACGCACTCTTAGCCTTCTGCAATTTACTAGCCTCTACGGTACAGTGCATTGCCCTTTCTCACCTTGAGAGTTGGTGCAAACTTCGCCGGTGCATCCAAACCCCATGATATGATACGCTCTAACACACATAAACCTCCTTATATCTTCCTCAAAACAGCCACCATACCTACCTATTATGGCATTTCCATAGCCATTCCGAGATATATTGCCATGCAACTTTCCACCATTCCGTTTATCATGACACGCTCCATCATTGTCATATTGCTTTTGCATGATCATGTAGTTGACATTGTATTTGTGGCAAAGCCACCTTTATAATTTTTTCATACATGTCGCTCTTGATTCATTGCATATCCCGGTACACCGCTGGAGGCATTCACATAGAGTCATATTTTGTTCTAAGTATTGGTTTGTAATTCTTGAGTTGTAAATAAATAAAAGTGTGATGATTTCCATATTAGATCATTGTCCCAAGTGAGGAAAGGATGATGGAGACTATGATTCCCCCACAAGTCGGGATGAGACTCCGGACTTTATAAAAAATAAAAGAGGCCAAAGAAGCCCAAATAAAAAAAGAGGACAAAGAAGCCCACCAAAATAAAAAAAATAAAAAATGAGAGAAAAAGAGAGAAGGGACAATGTTACTATCCTTTTTCCACACTTGTGCTTCAAAGTAGCACCATGATCTTCATGATAGAGAGTCTCCTATGTTGTCACTTTCATATACTAGTGAGAATTTTTCATTATAGAACTTGGCTTGTATATTCCAATGATGGGCTTCCTCAAAATGCCTTAGGTCTTCGTGAGCAAGCAAGTTGGATGCACACCCACTTAGTTTCTTTTTTTGAGCTTTCATACATTTATAGCTCTAGTACATCCGTTGCATGGCAATCCCTACTCCTTGCATTGACATCAATTGATGGGCATCTCCATAGCCCGTTGATTAGCCGCGTCAATGTGAGACTTTCTCCCTTTTTGTCTTCTCACACAATCCCTATCATTATACTCTATTCCACCCATAGTGCTATATCCATGGCTTACGCTCATGTATTGCGTGATGGTTGAAAAACCTGAAGCGCGTTAAAAAGTATGAACCAATTGCTTGGCTGAAACTGGGGTTGTGCATGATGGGAGTATTTTGTGTGAAGAAAATGAAGCATGGCCTAACTATATGATTTTGTAGGCATAAGCTTTCTTTGGCTATGTTATTTTGATAAGACATGATTACTTTGTTAGTACGCTTGAAGTATTACTATTTTGATCTCCATATTAAACTTTTATCTTGAATCTTTTGGATCTGAACATTCATGCCACAATAAAGAAAATTACATTGAGAAATATGCTAGGTAGCATTCCACATCAAAAATTCTGTTTTTATCATTTCCCTACTCAAGGATGAGCAGGAATTAAGCTTGGGGAAGCTTGATACGTATCCAACGTATCTATAATTTTTTATTTTTCCATGCTATTATATTACCTGTTTTGGATGTTTAATGGGCTTTACTAAGCACTTTTATATTATTTTTGGGACTAACCTATTAACCGGAGGCCCAATCCAAATTGCTGTTTTTTTGCCTATTTCAGTGTTCCACGGAAAAGGAATATCAAACGGAGTCCAAACGAAATGAAACCTTCGAGAGAGTTATTTTCGGAACAAACGCAATCCAGGAGACTTGGAGTGGACGTCAAGAAGCAGACGAGGAATCCACGAGGCAGGAGGGCGCGCCCTAGGGGGTGGGCGCGCCCCCACCCTCGTGGGTCCCTCGTGGCTCCCCTGACCAACTTCCTTCGCCTCTATATATTCATCTACCCTGAAAACATCTAGGAGAACCACGAAACCCTATTTCCACCGCTGCAATCTTCTATACCCGTGAGATCCCATCTTGGGGCCTTTTCTGGCGCTCCACCGGAGGGGGAATCAATCACAGAGGGCTTCTACATCAACGCCATAGCCTGTCCTATGAAGTGTGAGTAGTTTACCACAGACCTTCGGGTCCATAGTTATTAGCTAGATGGCTTTGTCTCTCTCTTTGATTCGCAATACAAAGTTCTTCTCAATCTTCTCCGAGATCTATTCGATATAATTCTTTTTGCGGTGTGTTTGAAGAGATCCGATGAACTGTGGGTTTATGATCAATATTATCTATGAACAATATTTGAATCTCCTCTGAATTCTTTTATGTATGATTGGTTATCTTTGCAAGTCTCTTCGAATTATCAGTTTGGTTTGGCCTACTAGATTGATCTTTCTTGCAATGGGAGAAGTGCTTAGCTTTGGGTTCAATCTTGCGGTGTCCTTTCCCAGTGACAGCAGGGGCTGCAAGGCACGTATTGTATTGTTGCCGTCGAGGATAAAAAGATGGGGTTTATATCATATTGCTTGAGTTTATCCCTCTACATCATGTCATCTTGCCTAATGTGTTACTCTGTTCTTATGAACTTAATACTCTAGATGCATGCTGGATAGCGGTCGATGTGTGGAGTAATAGTAGTAGATGTAGAATCGTTTTGATCTACTTGTCGCGGACGTGATGCCTATATACATGATCATGCCTAGATATTCTCATAACTATGCACTTTTCTATCAATTGCTCGACAGTAATTTGTTCGCCCACCGTAATACTTATGCTATCTTGAGAGAAGCCACTAGTGAAACCTATGGCCCTAGGGTCTACTTTATTTTGCAATCTTTACTTTCCAATCTATATCATAAAAAAACCAAAAATATTTATTATCTCTATCAAATCTCACTTTTGCAAGTGGTCGTGAAGGGATTGACAACCCCTTTATCGCGTTGGTTGCAAGGTTCTTATTTGTTTGTGTAGGTACGAGGGACTTTGCGTGTAGCCTCCTACTGGATTGATACCTTGGTTCTCAAAAACTGAGGGAAATACTTACGCTACTTTGCTGCATCACCCTTTCCTCTTCAAGGGAAAAACCAACGCATGCTCAAGAGGTAGCAAACCCCGAAGGTGCACGATGCGTCGGAGTTGTCCGCCATGAGAACTTCAATGGTCGACTCGATGCTCTTGCACGCGGACTCCTCGAGGGAATCATCGAGCAAATCACCGAAGAGGTCAAGGGTGGGATCATCAAATTTGAGGGCCGCCACGTGCTCCGCTACGATATGAAGGGCCACAACATGCTTGATCCAGCATTGCAGCCATGAGCGTCCAGAATGCTTGCGGCGACGTGCATCCAAAAAGCGAGTAGCCACTCGGTACGGGGCTGACAGCTGCTGGAGAAGGACGCCGAATGAAGAAGTGCAGAATGTGTCGCGTGGCAGATGGGCAACACCTCCACGTCCAGCGGGGCCTTGTGAATCGACGTTGAGTCATTGGCAATGAAGCTAAGCGTCCCGAAACGGGTTTCGCCGCTGACTAACATGGTGATGAAGAATCCACCTCTGCCGTGAAAGTTTGCTAGACGTCATGCCCCACGGTGGGCGCCAATTGTCGGGGTTACGATGCTAACAATGAGTAGTTGGGGTATGAATGAGGGGCATAACCCAACTACAACACAGGTGTAACACTCGGTGTCTAACGAGTTTAGGCCCTTCTCGGAGGAAGTAAAAGCCCTATATATCGTGCCCTGAGGCTTGTTTTCTCTTGGGTGATATGATTACAACGTTTGATTAACCCCTGCTCGGGAGGAGGAGCACAACTTATATAGAGTGCGCCATAGCTCCATGCTCTCCATGACGCCAGGGCACTAAATGCCACTAATTAAAGCAGTTACAGGTGTAAAGCGCCTTCACTACAACACCTACATGTAACGTTAGTCTTAACTCCACTTTAAGGACGACCTAGGATTCCTCGATCGTTGTAGCTCCCACGTCGTCCCTTCATCTCTCTAGTCTGAGTGGCGGTGGTCCAGCCGAGTGAAGGGTGGTCGTCCGAGTGTCGTCGAGGTGTCCAAGTGGACTCCCTGATATACGCATTTGAATGCTATATAGTACGGTCCGAGGACCCATTGATGTCTAGTACGCAACCTTCTTCTTGTAGACTCGTGTTGGGCCTCCAAGCGCAGAGTTTTGTAGGACAATAGCAAATTTCCCTCAAGTGGATGACCTAAGGTTTATCAATCCATGGGAGGCGTAGGATGAAGATGGTCTCTCTCAAACAACCCTGCAACCAAATAACAAAGAGTCTCTTATGTCCCCAACACACCCAATACAATGGTAAATTGTATAGGTGCACTAGTTCGGCGAAGAGATGGTGATACAAGTGCAATATGGATGGTAGATATAAGTTTTTGTAATCTGAAAATATGACAACAGCAAGGTAGCAAGTAGTAACAGTGAGCGAAAACGGTATTGCAATGCTTTGAAACAAGGCCCATGGTTCATACTTTCACCAGTGCAAGTTCTCTCAACAATAATAACATAATTGGATCATATAATATCCCTCAACGTGCAACAAAGAGTCACTCCAAGTCACTAATAGTGGAGAACAAATGAAGAGATTATTGTAGGGTACGAAACCACCTCAAAGTTATTCTTTCCGATCAATCCATTGGGCTATTCATATAAGTGTCACAAACAGCCCTAGAGTTTGTAGTAAAATAACACCTTAAGGCACACATCAATCAAAACCCTAATGTCACCTAGATACTCCAATGTCACCACAAGTATCCGCGGGTATGATTATACGATATGCATCACACAATCTCAGATTCATCTATTTAAACCAACACAAAGAACTTAAAACAGTGCCCCGAAGTTTCTACCGGAGAGTCAAGACGAAAACGTGTGCCAAGCCCTATGCATAAGTTCACAAGGTCACTGAACCCGTAGGTTGATCACCAAAACATACATCAAGTAGATCACGTGAATATCCCATTGTCACCGCAGATAAGCACATGCAAGACATACATCAAGTGTTCTCAAATCCTTAAAGACTCAATCCGATAAGATAACTTCAAAGGGAAAACTCAATCCATTACAAGAAGGTAGAGGGGGAGAAACATCATAAGATCCAACTATAATAGCAAATCTCACGGTACATCAAGATCGTGCCATATCAAGAACATGAGAGAGAGAGAGAGATCAAACACAAAGCTACTGGTACATACCCTCAGCCCTGAGGGTAAACTACTCCCTCCTCGTCCTGGAGAGCGCCGGGATGATGAAGATGGCCACCGGTGATGGATCCCCCTTTCGGCAGGGTGCCGGAACAGGGTCCCGATTGGTTTTTGGTGGCTACATAGGCTTGCGGCGGCGGAACTCCTGATCTTGGTTCTGTTCTGTGGTTTTCTGGATTTATAGGAGGGGTTGGCGTCGGTTTCACGTCAGGGGGGCCCACAGGGAGTCCACGAGGCAAGGGGACGCGCCCTAGGAGGGCGCCCTCCACCCTCGTGGTGGCCTCGGGACTCCCCCCCGGTATCTTTTCGTTCCAGTATTTCTTTTATTTTCCAAAAATATTCTCCGTTGATTCTCAGCGCATTCCGAGAACTTTTATTTCTGCGTGAAAAACAGCACCATGATAGTTCTATTGAAAACAACATCAGTCTGGTTAGTTCTAATCAAATCATACCGAAATCATGTAAAAATATTATAAACATGGCATGAATACATCAAAAATTATAGATACGTTGGAGACGTATCAAGCATCTCCAAGCTTAATTCCTGCTCATCGTCGAGTAGGTAAATAATAAAAACAGAATTTTTAATGTGGAATGCTACCTAACATATTTATCAATGTAATCTCCTCTATTGTTGCAAGAATATTCAGATCCATAAGATTCAAAACAAAAGTTTAATTTTGACATAAAAACGATAATACTTCAAGCATACTAATAAAGCAATTATGTCTTCTCAAAATAACATGGCCAAAGAAAGTTATCCCTACAAAATCATATAGTCTGGCTATGCTCCATCTTCACCACACAAAGTATTTCATCATGCACAACCTCGATGACAAGCCAAGCAATTGTTTCATACTTTTGATGCTCTCAAACTTTTTCAATCTTCACGCAATACATGAGCATGAGCCATGGATATAGCACTATATGTGGAATGGAATATGGTGGTTGTGGAGAAGACAAAAAAAGGAGATAGTCTTACATCAACTAGGCATATCAGCGGACTATGGAGATGCCCATCAAAGATATTAATGTGAGTGAGTAGGGATTGCCATGCAACGGATGCACTAGAGCTATAAGTTTACGAAAGCTCAAAAATAAACTAAGTGGGTGTGCATCCAACTCACCTTCTCATGAAGACCTAGGGCATTTTTAGGAAGCCCGTCATTGGAATATACAATCCAAGTTCTATAATGAAAATTCCCACTAGTATATGAAAGTGGCAAAATAGGAGATTCTCTTTCATGAAGATCATGGTGCTACTTTGGAGCACAAGTGTGGAAAAAGGATAGTAACATTGCCCCTTCTCTCTTTCTCTCTCATTTTTTTATTTGGGCCTTCTCTTATTTTTGGCATCTTTTTTTATTAGTTTTTTTTATTTTTTATTTTTTGTTCGGAGTCTCATCCCGACTTGTGGGGGAATCATAGTATCCATCATCCTTTCCTCACTGGTACAATGCTCTAATAATGATGATCATCACACTTTTATTTACTTACAACTCGAAAAATTACAACTCAATGCTTAGAACAAAATATGACTCTATGGAATGCCTTCGGCGGTGTACTGGGATGTGCAATGAATCAAGAGTGACATGTATGAAAGAACTATGAAAGGTGGCTTTGCCACAAAATACTATGTCTACTACATGATCATGCAAAGAAATATGACAATGATGAAGCATGTCATAATAAACGGAACGGTGGAAAGTTGCATGGCAATATATCTCGTTATGGCTATGAAAATGCCTTGATAGGTAGGTATGGTAGCTGTTTTGAGGAAGGTATATGGTGGGTGTATGGTACAAGAACTCACATACTTATTGCAAAAATCTATTAGTTAACGAAACAAAGTACTACATGCATGCTCCTAGGGGGATAGATTGGTAGGAAAATACCATCGCTCGTCCCTGACTGCCACTCATAAGGAAGACAATCAATAAATAAATCATGCTCCGACTTCATCACATAACGGTTCACCATACGTGCATGCTACAGGACTCACAAACCTTGACACAAATATTTCTCAAATTCACAACCACTCACTAGCATGACTCTAATATCATCATCCTCATATCTCAAAACAATCATAAGGAATCGAACTTCTCATTGTATTCAATGCACTTTATATGAAAGTTTTTATTATATCCCTCTTGGATGCCTATCCTATTAGGACTAAATTCATAACCTAAGAAAATTACCATGCTGTTTAAGAATCTCAATATAATATAAGTGAAGCTTGATAGGTCATCTATTTCTTCAAAATAAAACCACCGAAGTGCTCTAAAAGATATAAGTGAAGCACTAGAGCAAATGACAAACTACTCCAAAAGATATAAGTGAAGATCAATGAGTAGTCGAATAATTATGTAACTATGTGAATACTCTCTAACATTTAATAATTTCAGATCTTGGGATATTATTCAAACAACAAGCAAAACAAAATAAAATAAAATGACTCTCCAAGCAAAACACATATCATGTGGTGAATAAAAATATAGCTCCAAGTAAAGTTACCGATGAGCGAAGATGAAAGAGCGGATGCCATCCGGGGCATCCTTAAGATTAGGCTCTTTCCACTCCTTATTTCATAGTCCATCGAATCTTTACCCAAAACTTGAAAACTTCACAACACAAAACTCAACAGAAATCTCGTAAGCTCCGTTAGTATAAGAAAATAAATCACCACTTAGGTACTGTTGTGAACTCATTCTAAATTCATATTGGTGTTGTATCTACTGTATTCCAACTTCTCCATGGTTCATACCCTCTGATACTACTCATAGATTCATCAAAATAAGCAAACAACACATAGAAAACAGAATCTGTGAAAAACAGAACAGTCTGTAGTAATCTGTAACTCTCAAATACTTCTATAACTCCAAAAATCCTGAGAAATTAGGAAGTCCTAAGAAATTTTTTTATTACTCTTCTGCAAAAAGAATCAACTTAAAATCACGCATCTGTGAATTACTAAAATTGTTTTCGTGAGTGCAAAAAATTTTGTTTTTCAGCAAGATCAAATCAAGTATTACCGTAAGCCATCCCAAAGGTCTTACTTGGAACTTTATTGAAACAAAATATATAAAACATGCTTACTATAGTAGCATAACCATGTGAACACACAAAAACAGTAGGGGTAAATATTGGGTTGTCTCCCAAAAAGCGCTTTTCTTTAATGCCTTTTAGCTAGGCATGATGATTTCAATGATGCTCACATGAAAGATAAGAATTGAAACACAAAGATAGCATCATGAAGAATATAACTAGCACATTTAAGTCTAACCCACTTCCTATGCATAGGGATTTTGTGAGCAAACAACTTATGGGAACAAGAATCAACTAGCATATGAAGATAAAACAAGGAAATCTTCAAGATTTTCAACACATAGAGAGGAAACTTGATATTATTGCAATTCCTACAAGCATATATTCCTCCCTCATAATAATTTTCAGTAGCATCATGAATGAATTCAACAATATAACTATCACATAAAGCATTATTTTCCTGATGCATAAGCATAGAATTTGTATTACTCTCCACATAAGCAAATTTCTTCTCATGAATAGTAGTGGGAGCAGACTCAACAAAATAACTATCATGTGAGGCATAATCCAATTGAAAATTAAAATCAAGATGACAAGTTTCATGTTTATCATTATGCTTTATAGCATACATGTCATCACAATAATCATTATAGATAGGAACTTTATTCTCATAATCAATACGAACCTCTTCTGAAATAGTGGATTCATCACTACATAAAGTCATGACCTCTCCAAATCCACTTTCATAGTTATCACAATAAGATTCAACACCCTCCAAAATAGTGGGATCATTACTTCCTAAAGTTGACACTCTTGCAAACCCACTTTCATCAATATAATTATCATAAACAGGAGGCATGCTTTCATCATAATAAATATTCTCATCAAAACTTGGGGGACTAAAAATATCATATTCATCAAACATAGCATCCCCAAGCTTGTGGCTTTGCATATCGTTAGAATCATGGATATTCAAATAATTCATACTAAAAACATTGCAATCATTCTCATCATTCAAAGATTGTATGCCAAACATTTTATTGCATTCTTCTTCTAACACTTTGGCACAATTATCATTATCCTTATTTTCACGAAAGACATTAAAAAGATGAAGCATATGAGGCAACCTCAATTCCATTTTTTTGTAGTTTTCTTTTATAAACTAAACTATTGATAAAACAAGAAACAAAAAGATTTAGTTGCAGGATCTAAAGATATACCTTCAAGCACTCACCTCCCCGGCAATGGCGCTAGAAAAGAGCTTGATGTCTACTACGCAACCTTCTTTTTGTAGACTCATGTTGGGCCTCCAAGAGAAGAGTTTTGTAGGACAGTAGCAAATTTCCCTCAAGTGGATGACCTAAGGTTTATTAATCCGTGGGAGGTGTAGGATGAACATGGTCTCTCTCAAACAACCCTGCAACCAAATAACAAAAAGTCTCTTGTGTCCCCAACATACCCAGTACAATGGTAAATTGTATAGGTGCACTAGTTCGGTGAAGCGATGGTGATACAAGTGCAATATGGATGGTAGATATAGGTTTTTGTAATCTGAAAATATAAAAACAACAAGGTAGCAAGTCGTAAAAGTGAGCGAAAACGGTATTGCAATGATTCGAAACAAGGCCTAGGGTTCATACTTTCACTAGTGCAAGTTCTCTCAACAATAATAACATAACTGGATCATATAACTATCCCTCAACATGCAACAAAGAGTCACTCCAAAGTCACTAATAGTGGAGAACAAACAAAGAGATTATTGTACGGTACGAAACCACCTCCAAGTTATTCTTTCCGATCAATCCATTGGGTTATTTCTATAAGTGTCACAAACAGCCCTAGAGTTCGTAGTAAAATAACACCTTAAGACACACACCAACCAAAACCCTAATGTCACCTAGACACTCCAATGTCAGCACAAGTATCTGCGGGTATGATTATACGATATGCATCACACAATCTCAGATTCATCTATTCAAACCAACACAACAAACTTCAAAGAGTGCCCCAAAGTTTCTATCGGAGAGTCAAGACAAAAACGTGTGCCAACCCCTATGTATAAGTTCACAAGGTCACTGAACCCGCAAGTTGATCACCAAAACATACATCAAGTAGATAATGTGAATATTCCATTGTCACCACAGATAAGCACATGCAAGACATACATCAAGTGTTCTCAAATCCTTAAAGACTCAATCTGATAAGATAACTTTCAATTCATTACAAGAAGTTAGAGGGGGAGAAACATCATAAGATCCAACTACAATAGCAAAGCTCGCGGTACATCAAGATCGTGCCATATCAGGAACACGAGAGAGAGAGAGAGAGAGAGAGAGAGAGAGAGATCAAACACATAGCTACTGGTACATACCTTCAGTCCCGAGGGTGAACCACCCCCTCATCATGGAGAGCTCCGGGATAATGAAGATGGCCACCGATGATGGATCCCCCCTCCGGCAGGGTGCCGGAATAGGGTCCCATGTTTTTGGTGGCTACGGAGACTTGCGGCGGCGGAACTCCCGATCTTGGTTCTGTTCTGGGGTTTTCTGGATTTATAGGAGGGGTTGGCATTGGTTTCACGTCAGGTGGCCCCACAGGGAGTCCACGAGGCAGGGGCGCACCCTAGGGGGGGCGCCCTCCACCCTCGTGGTGGCCTCGGGACTCCCCTCCAGTATCTTTTTGTTCCAGTATTTTTTATATTTTCCAAAAATATTCTCTGTTGATTTTCAATGCATTCCGAGAACCTTTATTTCTGCACAAAAAAAAACACCACGGTAGTTCTGCTGAAAACAACGTTAGTCCGTGTTAGTTCTAATCAAATCATACCAAAATCGTGTAAAATATTATAGACATGGCATGAATACATCAAAAAATATAGATACGTTGGAGACATATCACCCACCAATGATGGTGCGGGGCCCCAGGTGTTGGAAATATGCCCTATGGGCAATAATATTGTATTATTATATTTCCACTATTCATAGTTAAGAGTTTATATTCCATGCTATAACTGCTATGATCCTGGAATATGTCATTCAGTGGAAAACTCATATGCACGTGTGGAATGATAAACGTTAAACAATAGGTTCCCAGTCTCGCCTCTAAGACCGGCTCAAGTGTTGTTGGTGATCATGTTTTCCGGATCTTAGGATATCGTTAAGTGTAATGATAGTCCTAAAACAACATTGAGGGTATGACGTTAGAAGAACGATCATATTGAATGAACCAAATACTTGTCTGTTATACTATGTGATCATATCGTCTAAAATCATCTGTTATAACACGGAGTGTTGGCATGTGCTTTAGTTCCTCAGACCATGAGAGTGTCTCGGTCACTTCCTACCGGACGGTGGGCTTTGGAGTTGCTCAAACGTCATCTATAACATGGAGTGTTAGCATGTGTTTTAGTTGCTCATACCATGAGAGTGTCTCGGTCACTTCCTACTGGACGGTGGGCTTTGGGGTTTCTCAAATGTCATCTGTAACAAGGTGATCATAACGACAACTTTCAGGCTCACCAAAAAGTTTGACAAGTGACCGAACAGCTCGAGAGTGGGATTTGCTCCTCCGACAATGGAGAGATATTCTTAGAGCCCTCTCGGTGTGATGGCACCCATCATCGTCTGGCCAGACACAGGTGACTACGTCACACGAATGTAAGAACACATCAATGAGAAAGAAGAACAAAACCGGTAACGGGAGCAACGGTATAGTGAGCATGGTGATGACTCTGGAGGATACCGATGCACACCGGGTTTTGTGGATTATCGTGAAGCAAAGGGAACATACATGATAACCAAAGGTTCACTCGAATATCATTCATGTAATCCTAGGGACTAATATGGATGTCCACGGTTCCGCTATTGGTCATTGAACGACGGGGTTTTGTTCATGTCTATGGTTACCGAACCTACAAGGTCACAAGTTTAAGGTAATCATGATCCGCTGAGTGTTAGTAGGACGGTAGTTATGAGAATATATTTGTGCAATTTTTTCATTAATATTCAGAATAATTCCGAGAGGTTCCGGAAGCATTTTGGGGTCACCAGAAGGGTTTCAGTGAATATCAGGTAATACTGGGTATTACCGATTAACACACACACATATATATATAGGTGGAAACTGTTTCCATGGATGTTAAATTATATATATATATATATATATATATATATATATATATATAATACTCTGAAAATGTTTAGAATAAATATATATTTAATTTAATATCAGTGGGCCTAATAAGGCCAAGAGGTGGAAGGAAACCTCGGCCACAAGGGCCCAAGTGGAAGTGGCGCCCCCCTTTCCTAGTGTGTGTGGGGGGAGGGGGGGGCAAATCCTATTTGGGGAGGGAGTACGACTCCCCCCCCACCCCGAGGCTGGTGCAGCAAGGGGTCTCCTTCCCCTTTGGTGGTTGCCCTCTCCCTCCCCTCTAACCTATATATACTAGAGGATTTCCACCCTATGCAACACAAGTTTTGGGAGCCTCCTCTAGTTGATCTAGTGCATGTTCTAGTTGGTCCTAGTTGACTAATTAGAGCGAGCCCTAGCCACCTCTAGTACTCATAATTAGGAGACCCGTGTGGTTCTAATCTCCTCCCTCTAATTCTCCAGCGACGATTAGCTCTCGATAGCAAAGCGCTGCCGGATCGTGAAGACTGTACGCTTGCAACCAAGTAGAGAGGATGTGCTTTCGGTCTTCCTCTGAGGGATCGTTCGTGGGTGGTTCGCGGGATCGTCATCAATGTTCGGGGGACTTCAAGTACGAACTACACTGACTCGTCTACTTCCGCTGCACTCCTGGAGTCGATAACGATCGTTGATCACAACCTGGAATGCATCTTCATATAGTTCCTGGGTGATTGTAGGCCGATTTTTTTTGTTTCCTACTACGTGTCCCAACACCAGGTGGGCCCCATACGATGGGTCCTTGACCCTAGTTGTAATAGGTGACCTCATCATTGACCTTACGGCATTTTCAAGAGAATCCCCCATACCCAGCCCATTTTCCCGGGTGGACAGTCCGGACAAAAAACACGTCCCCAACAAATCTCTTCATAACCGTCACATATGTTAGAATATCTAGAGGCCCTCAAACCCAGGCCATATGTGGAAAGGAAATGTCTGTCTTAATATGTCCATGCCGCGAGACCCCAAGAATCCAGGCCCATCGCAAACTCTCCTTCCTGCACACGACTTCTCCTCTTTCACCATTCATTTTCCATGCGCGTGTCATCGCCCGCCTCTCTCCTAAACGATGTGCTCGTGCTGTCGTCTGCATCCCTCCTAGCCTCCATGCCCGTGATACTATTCACCCGCTCACTCTTGGGTAGGAGGATTACCAGGGGCTGTAGATGCCAGCTTGAATGTGGGGAACCTCTCCTGCAAGGATCGTCAAGTCCGCCAGCGCACCCACTTGGTGGCCGAGAAGGCAGTTTCGGTGAAGGAGGTCGTTGACGAGGATACAGACCTGGGGTAGGGACATAGGCTCGACCTATACGTCCTACCCAAGGTCACCACCCTGGAAGATGAAAATACCAAGAGTCGACAGAAGAGCACCAGTCTCATATGTCGAGTGCAATCCACTCGACAGTCACATCACTCGACGGTGGTTACCTATCGCCACTCAGCCACAAGGAAGATCACTCGACCATATCGAAGACCAGTAGTCAAGAGAGCACACAAGGCCAGATATTTATTCCTTAGTCTTCATGAGCATTAAGAGTACTTAATACTGGCGTTACCAGTAACGCCTCTACTTTATGTACATTAGTTCCCTTCTAATGGAGTGGGGCTGGGGTCCTGGCGCACTCTATATAAGCCACCCCCCTCCTCTGGCACAAGGGTTGGCACCCTCTGTAATCCACACATATAATCCAATCGACCGCCTCTGGGCACCGAGATGTAGGGCTATTACTTCCTCCGAGAAGGGCCTGAACTCGTAAACATCGTGTGTACACCTTCACCATAGCTAAAATCTTGCCTCTCCATACCTACCCCCCTTTTTATTGTCAGACTTAGAACCACGACAGTTGGCGCCCACCTTGGGGAGGGTGTCTTAGCGACTTACTGGTGAAGTTGCAAGTTTTTTTGATCATCATCATCATGGTTTCCGGCGGCGGATTGGCTGAGGGCCGCGAGATCCGTCTCGGCGCGCTCGTTTTCGTCGCCCACGACTCTGCGTGGCTTCAGGAAGCTCCCCTGGACACCGAGGTGATCCCCGTCCGAGGGGCAACGCACTTCTGCGCGTGCGTTCGTGGCGTTCTTCTTCGGCAGCCATCGACTCAATATCAGTCGGCTCCAATGGCGTTTTCTCCCCCCGCTATACGCTGCCGCAAGCGATCCAGTCAATCGCGGCTCCAGTGGTGGGTGAAACATGCGGTGGCTCGGCAATCGACCACCCATCAAGTCGCGGCAATCGAGCCCGACGAAACTCTCCACGGCCTGTTCGACTAGATCCGCGGAGACCGCATTCGAATGAGATAGCAGTGATCCTGCGGCCAAAGTCTTGATGGTCGATGGTCCTTGCAGTCCACCTGGTTTCTGCCGCGAAGACGGCGGAGATGGAGGCGGCGATCTGTCGCACGCCCACGAGGAATACCGACCCGAACCCCTCTCCTCTCAGCAGAGGGAAGAACTTCGTCGCCGCAATATGGATGCACTCCACATGCCCATCGTTGGGGAAACCCCCGAGGCTCGGGCCTTGGAGGTGGTATGCTTAGCTAATCTAGCTGAGCACACTCGACTGGATAACCTCCAGCGGGCTCTCGACGAGCGTGCTGAGGAGCGGATCCATGAATCCAGTCGACGGCAACTCTTCCCGCCTCCACCTAAGGTATACCGCACTCCGATTCAGAATCTCACAGCTGCAGCCCGCATAGCGGAGTCGATCCAGCCCTCCCAGTCAGAAGCCGGCAGAGGGTTGATGCAAATCTGGGCCCTGCTCGGGGCAGCGGGAGAGAAGAATACAGCAGTATCTCAGTCACGGAACAGGATTCATAGTAGATCCGTTGCAGCGGACATGGTTCAGTCGGCTCACAGCCCCAGATTGCCTTCGCGGCGTGAGGGGCGTGGGCAATATGATCATCCACTCGACCGTGACAATTGCCGTCGAGGGCCCACGCCTCCCCCGAGGAGTGCGTCGGATGTGCCTCGGCGGAACGATGATAGGCGCCGACATAGTGGTGAGCGTAGAGCGTCAATCGACCCAAGGGAACCAGGCTTTGACGCAAGATCTATCCTCGTTCAAGGCCTGGTCGACCGAAACAGGGCACACAGAGAGGACCCAGACAGAGACCATCCAAGTGGCAGTCGAGTGCATGTTTCTGGTCCCGAGAGTTTCAGTAGAGCCATCAGGGCGGCAGTGATACCTCCCAACTTCAGGCTGGCTTCCAGAGTCAGCAAGTTCACTGGTGAATCCAAGCCTGAAACTTGGCTTGAAGATTACCGAGTGGCTGTGCAGATTGGAGCTGGTAACGACGAGATAGCAATGAAGCATCTTCCACTCATGTTGGAAGGATCGGCCCGAGCATGGCTGACTCAGTTGGCTCCGGGCAGTATTCACAGTTGGGAAGAGCTATCCCGAGTGTTCGTGAGAACTTTCGAGGGCACTTGCAAGTGACCCGGAGGATTGCCTGAGCTGCAACAATGCGTGCAGAAGCCGAATGAGACTTTGAGAGAGTTCATCCAGAGATGGTCCACTTTGCATCACACTGTTGAGAATGTTTCAGAGCATCAGGCTGTGTGCGCCTTCAAGGAAGGCGTCAAGTACAGAGAGTTGGTCTTGAAATTTGGTCGAACTGGTGATATGACTCTGGCTCGAATGATGGAGATAGCAACCCGGTACGCTAACGGGGAAGAGGAGGATCGACTCCGTAGTGGGAAGAGCAAACCAATCGGTCAAGAGGCCGGTGGGGGTAACTCCAGTCGGAAACAGAAGCGTAAGGCCGAGCCAGCGGCACCTGGAGAGATTGCGGTAGTAAACCAAGGAAAGTTTAAGGGAAAACCTAAGGGGCCCTGGCCCCCTAAGAAGGTGAAGGACAAGGAAGGAAATGACGTGCTGGATTGGCCGTGCCACATCCATACGAAGAAAGATGAGGAAGGTAATCTGATTTATCCGAAACATACCACCCAGCAGTGTCGACTCCTGATACAGCAGTTCCGAGAGAAACCACCCAATGAGAAAGAAAACGAGTTGGATAAAGAGGAAAATGAGGAGGAAGACGATGGTTATCCCAAGGTCATTTCCACTCTGATGATTTTTGCTGATGTTGAAAGTAAGAGTCGATTGAAGGTCATCAACAGAGAAGTAAACATGGTCGCCCTTACCGAGAAGACTGCCTATCTAAGGTGGTCTCAGACGGCCATCACATTTGACCAGTCGGACCATCCCGCTCGTGTGGCCACCCCTGGGAGGCAAGCACTGGTGGCCGACCCTGTGGTTGGGGACACTCGACTGACCAAAGTTCTGATGGATGGCGGCAGTGGTCTGAACATCCTCTACACGGAGACCTTGAAAAGAATGGGCATTCCGATGTCTAAGCTTAGCGAGAGCAATATGAGTTTCCATGGTGTTATTCCCGGAAAGAAAGCCGAGTCACTCGGCCAGATCGCCCTCGACGTGGTTTTCGGTGAATCAAGGCATTACCGAAAGGATAAGTTGACATTTGAAGTCGTGGATTTCCAGAGGTCCTATCATGCCATTTTGGGCAGGCCAGCCTATGCCCGCTTTATGGCTCGACCATGTTATGTGTATCTCAAACTGAAAATGCCCGGCCCCAAAGGTGTGATCACGATTACAGGCAATCAGCAGAAGGCTGAGGAATGTTTCCAGAAAGGTTCCAAGATTGCCGACGAACAAATGGCAGCAGTTGAATTCCAAGAATATCAGAATAGTGCAGATCCGAGCGATTTGCTGAGAGCCAAGAAGCCTGCCGCAGATTCTGCATTCCAATCGACTGGTGAGACGAAGCCAGTGCATATTCACCTGACGGATCCCAATGCTGCACTGACTCATATATCAACGACACTCGACAGCAAATAGGAAGAAGCGCTCGTCCAGTTCCTCCGTGAGAACTTTGACATCTTTGCATGGAAACCTTCTGACATGCTAGGTGTGCCCAGGGGACTGGCCGAGCACCGCTTGTGTGTCGACCCCAAAGTAAAACCCGTCAAAGAGCACCTTCGGCGGTCCGCCGTGCAGAAGAGGAAAGCAATCGGTGAGGAAGTAGCTCGACTGTTGGCAGCAGAGTTCATCCGTGAAATCTACCACTCTGAGTGGTTAGCCAATGTAGTCATGGTTCCTAAAAAGGATGATTCACTTTGTATGTGCATTGATTTCAAGCATATCAATCGGGCCTGCCCGAAAGATCATTTCCCTCTCCCTCGCATCGATCAGATTGTTGATTCGACTGCGGGGTGTGAGCGCTTGTCTTTCTTAGATGCGTATTCCGGATACCATCAGATCCGACTGTATGGTCCCGATGAAATAAAAACAGCCTTCATCACCCCGTTCGGGTGCTTTTGCTATGTCACCATGCCTTTTGGTTTGAAAAATGCTGGAGCCACATTTATGAGAATGATTCAGAAGTGCCTGCTCACTCAAATCAGTCGGAATGTGGAAGCGTACATGGATGACATCGTGGTCAAGTCTCGCAAAGGTTCCGACCTATTGACCGACCTTGCAGAAACCTTTGCCAACCTAAGAAGGCATGATATCAAGCTTAATCCATCAAAATGCACGTTCGGAGTTCCAGGGGGAAAGTTACTCGGTTTTCTCGTTTCCGAATGAGGGATCGACGCAAATCCAGAGAAAGTTGATACCATCCTCTGAATGAAACGTCTCGTGCGAGTGCATGACGTTCAGAAGTTGACTGGTTGTTTGGCCGCCCTGAGTCGATTCATTTCTCGTCTCGGTGAAAAGGCTTTGCCTCTTTATCGATTGATGAAAAAGTCTGATAAGTTCGAGTGGACTGATGAAGCTGAAGCAGCGTTTGCAGAGCTCAAAACCCTGCTTTCCACCCAGCCGGTGCTCGCTGCGCCAATCAGTAAAGAGCCTTTACTGCTCTACATCGCAGCCACTGGACAAGTTTTCAGTACGATGCTCACGGTCGAACGGGAGGAAGAAGGAAAAGCCTACAAGGTTCAACACCTAGTCTATTATCTCTCTGAAGTTTTGACTCCGTCCAAGCAGCGATACCCGCATTATCAAAAGCTTGTCTATGGAATATATATGACCATGAAGAAGGTTGCGCATTACTTCTCTGACCACTCCATTACAGTCGTCAGTGATGCGCCACTATCCGAAATTCTGAACAACAGAGATGCAACTGGTCGAGTGGCCAAATGGGCGATTGAACTCCTCCCTTTGGATATCAAGTTCGAGGCAAAGAAGGCCATCAAGTCCCAAGCAATTGCAGATTTTCTAGCCGAGTGGATTGAGCAGCAATTGCTGACTCAAGTTCACTCGGAGCATTGGACTATGTTTTTTTATGGCTCCAAGATGCTGAATGGTTCAGGTGCTGGGGTAGTTTTGGTATCCCCCCGCGGAGACAGGCTTAGTTACGTTCTCCAGATTCATTTTGATTCCTCCAATAACGAAGCCGAATATGAAGCACTTCTATACGGGTTGCATATGGCCATTTCACTCGGCGTCCGTCGTCTCATGGTCTACGGCGACTCAGATTTGGTGGTTAATCAAGTGATGAAGGAATGGGATGTCAGGAGTCCAGCCATGACAGGTTATTGCAATGCAGTGAGAAAGTTGGAGAAGAGGTTTGAAGGTTTGGAGCTCCACCATGTGCCCCGACTGAAAAATCAAGCTGCAGATGAGCTGGCCAAGATAGGTTCCAAGAGAGAAGCTATTCCCCGAAATGTGTTTCTGGAACATATCCATTCACCTTCGGTTCAGGAAGACCCTTTCACCGAAGAGTCACCACAGCCCAAGAGCGCCACAGATCCAACTGAAGTCGAAATCCCAGCCGTGGTCGACTTAATCATGGAGGTTTTGGTCATTACGCCCGACTGGACAGTGCCATACATTGCATACATCCTTAGGAAGGAACTCCCAGAGGATGAAGAAGAGGCTCGACAGATCGTTCGACGGTCTAAAGCCTTCACTGTGATAAGGGGACAGTTGTTTAGGGAAAGTGTAACTGGAGCCTGCCAGAAGTGCATCACGCCAGAAGAAGGCTGAATGATCCTCAATGATATTCACTCGGGGACCTGTGGTCACCATGCGTCCTCTCGGACCATCGTAGCCAAAGCATACCCAGCCGGGTTTTACTATCCACATGCCAACGAGATGGCAAAGGAAATAGTGGACAAGTGTGAAGGCTGTCAGTTTGATTCCAACATGTCCCACAAACCTGCATCAGCTCTAAAGACTATTCCACTCGTCTGGCCTTTCGTCGTTTGGGGACTGGACATGGTTGGACCCTTGAGGACAGGCAGGAGTGGATTTACTCATGTGCTGGTAGCAGTCGACAAGTTCACCAAATGGATCAAGGCCAAGCCCATCAAGAGCCTTGAAGCAAGCACAGCCGTGAGTTTCATCAGAGAGCTTATATTCAGATATGGCATCCCACACAACATCATCACAGATAACGGCTCGAATTTCGATTCAGAAGAGTTCAAAGCTTTTTGTGCCTCCCAAGGCACGAGGGTCGACGAACTTCCATCGGTGCTTTGGGGACTGAGGACGACCCCCAATCGGTCGACTAGACGGACTCCATTCTTTCTAGTCTACGGAGCCGAAGCCGTTTTGCTGAGCGATTTGCTCCACAACACTCCCCGAGTCGAACTCTTCTCAGAAGAAGAGGCAGAGCAAGCTTGACAAGATGCAGTCGACCTCTTGGACGAAGAAAGAGAGATGGCCTTGATCCGGTCGACCATTTATCAGCAAGACTTACGTCGATTCCATGCCAAGAACATAAGGGGTCGTGCATTCCAGGAGGGGGACTTGGTCCTCCGAGTGGATCAGCAAAAGCCACACAAGCTCGCCCCCGCTTGGGAAGGCCCTTTCGTCATCACCAAGGTGCTCCAAAATGGAGCATACCGCCTCTTCAACGTCAAACACAACAAAGATGAGCCGCGTGCCTGGAATGCGGATCTGCTCTGCCCTTTCTATTCTTAGATGTTTTAGACCGATCATATGTAATAGGGAATACCTTTTAGCTTAACTATCAAAAGACATAATTTGCTCCTTCCGAATGGTTGTTGTTTGTTTCTTTTGTGTACATTACCTTAGCCATGGATCTGCTTCTCTTGAAGCAAATCGATAAAAATCCTACTGAGTGATGAGTCTGCCTCTCACTCGGAGGCTTAGCTGCAGCCCAGTGCTCGCCTAAGTGTTGAAAATCCTACCGAGTGATGAGTCTGCCTCTCACTCGGAGGCTTAGCTGCAGCCCAGTGCTCGCCTAAGTGTTAAAAATCCTACCGACTGATGAGTCTGCCTCTCACTCGGGGGCTTAGCTGCAGCCTAGTGCTCGCCTAAGTGTCAAAAATCCTACCGAGTGATGAGTCTGCCTCTCACTCGGAGGCTTAGCTGCAGCCCAGTGCTCG